>NC_056744.1:112324669-112389669 GCF_019279795.1 Protopterus annectens
CTCATCCCCCTGCATGCACTCACATAGAATGTCACACACACATACCTGCTGCTAAACTCCCCAGAACTTACCTCTAATGTGATTGCACCCATCAGGAGTAATGGGTGAACGTGAACATTTGGCTGTGCTTATTAACACAGGTGGCTGAGCTATGTTACATAGCCAAGCATTTATTTGGCTTACTTTGCTGAGTAAATGTCTTACTTCAGGCATTTCTGAGGAGAGAGCACATGGTAGATTGTCTTTGAATCAAAATGGTTACAGTGAGGGGTAAAACAGGCTTGGTAACCTTTCTGAATTCCACCCATGGTGCGCGTGGTGCGGTAAAAAAGAAATCTGTTGAAAGACATTAGATGTACTAGCCTGACAATGTCAAACAAGTAAACTGAAGTATTTATTCACAAATGAGTTAAAAGGGAAGACAAGCACCATTGACAAAACATAACAATCTGTACACTTAGATTGTCAGCAAATATACTTTGCATCAACGATTATGGACAATGTATTTCGAAACAGTGTTGGCCATTCATTCATGGTAGTCTGAAATATTTTCAAGGGGCTCAATTGTGTCAAAGGAAACCATTGCATTTCTAAAGACAGTATTCATAAGAAATGGGTTATTCAAACAAGTTTTTAGTGACAAATAAGCCACAATTCAAACCTGAATAGTTTAATATCTTCATGAGTGGTACAAAAACATTTCATTTCAGCACATCAACCAACCAACTGAATATTTAACATCTTCATGAAATAGAGTGGTATAAAACATGTCATTTCAGCATTATAATCACACAGCTGTCAATGGGATAGTTGAGAGATCTTTACAAATTTTTAAAAAAAGCAGTGAAGATGTTAACCCTTGAATAAAGCTGCTACAACACAGACCTGACATTTCTGTCTTGCCAGAAACAAAATGTTACGTGTGCAACTATAGGTGAGACATCTGACATTCTATTTTAGAAAAGAAACTTGAGATCATGACTTAGTAAAGCCAATTCTGCAAGTTTTGAGAAGCAGTGTAGGTGCTTGCACAAAAGGGTCTTACTACGCTTTAGACAAAGGCCATTATGTTTTGGCAAGAGACCAGTGAAATGATAAATGGAATTCAGGTCAAAATGTTGCAAGAAATGGACCTTTAATTATTCAATAAATGTGAGGCAAGGCACATGAAAATAGTACATGTACCAGATCCAGTATGTTAGTCAGCCTTACAGCCTGGGGTCTACAGTCAAACAGAAGAAATCTGATGAGCCGTAACCTATAACGGGGTACCCAGCTGATCCATACCATGACCAAAGAAGGATGGATGTCCCCTGCCATAATTGAATGATGCAAGTTCTTTTGCATGACCACAAAAGGAAGGAAGTTTAAGTCCATGGGCCAAGATAAATAGAAGTAATAGTCTTAGACCAGACACATTATTTATTATTGTATTTATTTATTTATGACAGAGAGACAAGTAGACAAGCAATAATCCACACCATTCCAACCAGATGGATGGAAAGCCAATACCAGGGATCCCAGGGGACATCAAGCTTAAGATCCTGCTAGTAGAGATGTTATAATGTGCATCATCATCATCATCAGCAGCAGCAGCATCTGCATCAACAGGCATTTCAACTATGGAAAAGGTGGATGTCCAGCTTATGGTTTCTGCTAATACGTTCACCAGCAGTGTGGCATTTAGCTAGAAGAAGCTACAAGAATGATATCCTGAGCACTGCAAAGACACTGATACTTTACAAGGGTTTAATATCACATTGCTACCTGATGTTATTTAGTGCTTCAGTCTGACTCCTGATTAAGGTTCCTCCTGTGCAGAGTCTGCACGTTATCACTGGGTCAGACTGGGTTTTCAATGAGGAATCCAGGAATTGGTAATGTTCATATTTTCTGTACAGGTGTAATAATTGTGGGGTATGTGTACCTTCCAGTGGGCTGGCATTCCATCAAAGATTAGTTGCTGCTTTACTTGCATTGGTTGTGGGGGTTTACTAGTACCTCATGACCCTGAACTAGATAAATCAAATATTAAAAATGGATAGTTGGATGGCAATCCTAAAATTCTATTCAAAGAGGCTACATTTACAATTTGGAAGTATGTCCTCTAATTGTTAAATAAAGACTCAATGAATAATAATGCATAAATGAAAACTGCTTTGAAATACTGTAGCTTAGAATTGCACTAACAATGCTTTCTCTTTCAGATTTAAGACATGAATCATCAGACTATACATAGTTTCAGAGCAACAAAGCCTGATGCTTGTTGCCAAGGAGCAGTGTATGGGTATCTTTTACTAATAAACATTTTCCTTTGCACTTGATGTAAGTGGGCTGGAACTGTTGGGTATGCATATGAAATGCATGTATACTGGATGTGTGTATTCATGTCAGTGTGTCCTTGTAATCAACCAGTGAGAAAGATATGTTCAGACAGGCTCCAGGTCCTATATGTTTATTATATTTAAATATGTTTGCTACAGCCTGCCACAGATATACAACAGTACATAAGTGATGACATTCCTCATGAAACAGCAGTAGAACCAAAGCCAGAGATAGCCTTCAAAATGCACAGGAGAGGCTTAAATCATGAGGGCAGTAAAAAATGTACTTGTGCATGTGCTGAATGTGAAGCTTTTGCCCCGGGGTAAGTAGGAAGGAAAACTGGAAGATTTGACAGGCCATATAGTCTTTATTTAATACCAAAGCTTAAATTTCGATGAAACCAAAATCAGACTAAAATAGTTAGTGTTTCATTCATGTAAAAGAAGCAGATGAGAAGGATAGAAGAAGGAAACAATGACAAACAGAGAGTCAAAGAATGAACAAGAAGAGGAAAGGCTTACCCCTCACTGTCACAGTGCGTATCCTCATCATCTCTATAGTCGTAATTAAGGATGTGAGGGGAACATTGTACTAATAAGGTTCTGGGAGCTTAATCCCACTTTAGATTCAGTGTTTAAGTTTGACATTTCTCATATATTAATCTTACAGGAGGGAAGCAAGTGGAGAGAATAAAACCTGCCAGAGATATACTATAAAATGTACAGTCATCCTTGGTTACAAAGCAAGATTAGTCCTGAGTAATATTAATTCCCACCCTGTACTAACAGTTGTATCTTAGAATTGGTTTATCACATCTGTGCATGGATTAGAAACTTTCAGATACGAAGCATTATTTGCTAAAGATGGACACAATATTTTATGAATGAATGCAACTGCTTTGCATCAGCTTATTTCTAGCTAAAAATGTATAGTTAATCATTGCTGACATGATGCTAAACTAATGATATGTTATTTTATATACAATCAGTTTAGCTACAATCAACATTCTTGTTGAATGCAGGGGATTAATAATGCAGTGGTTACTTTCACAGTTAAAAACAACTGCATATAATATAACAAAATATTGGTCACGTGTGTAATCAAAATGGGAAAATCTGTATACATTGTTTGATAATACAACCTGATTATTTACATTCCTGCTTCCGTCATTAATTATATGGGAAAAGATACCTAATTGTGTTCCCATTAAGTGAATGACAATCAGCATGTCTAACCTGTCAAGTATCCTTGTTGTCAAGTGCTTGTAATCGCAAGGCCCAATCACTGAGCAGTACCAGTTCAGTATTACTTTGCAATTTGAAGATCGCCCAAGCATGAGGAAGGGGAGACATGGAGTTGTATCACAAACTAGCAATGGTTTTCATTTATTTGTGTTTGGGCAGTCTCATGTATAAGAATATGGGAATGCCTGGGGCAAGTTCCCTGCAAAAAACACTCGCTGTGGTGCTTTTAATTTTTTCTTTCTAACAATAATGGTGGTCACTAAGTAAGCTGTTCCTTTGATATGTGTGGTAGTTTCTGGTGAATTATTTATAAAGCTTCTGATGTGTATGGTCTTCCAGTAACCAGGAAGCCAATTATTGGCTTCCAGCAACATGACCTATTTGACTTGTTCTAGATCCAGTTAAGGGATACTTGTCCTAAATTCAATTTGGTATGAAGTAAGACTTTTTTAAATTGTTCCAACTAAAAAAGAATGGTTTCTCCCTCTCTCTCTACTAGTTTCCAGTATTTATATTTTTTTATTTTGACTAGGTCTGGCAAAAAAGTTTTTCGTGGGCAACTGACAAGTTTGAGAACAAATTGTCACCTGGCTTTAAAGAGGCAAGTAATAAATAAGATCACATTTGCTGTTTAGATGGTAAATATTCTTGCCTTAGAATTTATTGACCAAAGTAACTTTTATATATGTTTATATGGTATCTTGCTAACTGCAGTGAATGTTGTATGCTTTTCAGTTTATCTACATACTATCTAACGCCATCCACACCGTGCTTGAGAAGGACACTTTATATCCAGTGCACCTACCAAGTTATCAGAATTAAATTCTTAAAGACTATGTTTAAAGGCACAAAAAGTCCTTTTCTTTACAAACAAAAATATGTTGGCATGCATCTTTATGTATGCAAACATTTTAAGTGAAAAGTGCATTTTGCAGCGTTTAAAGAATATTAAGTGTTAAAGATTACTTCTAAACATGGAGGACTAAATGTAGTGAGCCGTGTTTATGGTATTGATACTCATGGAAAGGCAGGGGAGGTTGCGCCACTCTGGGTTCCAGCTCTAAGTATGATGGATTAGCATAGGGTAAGTAATTATAAATTAATTATACAATTGTCGAACTCTCTGGCAGTTACATAACTAATTTAGAATTATTTATCTTACTCTAATCCACTATACTTAGAGCTGGACCCCCAAGTGGCGTAAGACCCTTCTGCCCTCCCTTGAATATTATAGCCATAAGCATGGCTCACTACATTCGGTCTACTGCATTCTGGAGCAATCTTTAAAAACTGCTTTTTATACATAGGTGCATTTTGTTTCTGTGCAAAAAGGGTTTGTATGCAGAAAGATGCATGCAAACTTTTTCCTATAAAAACAAAAGGTAGTTTCGCTTTAAACATGATCTTTAAACATTGTCTTTTTTTTCTAGCCAAGTAAGGGAGGTGGACTACTATGCTACTGGTAGATATCTCTGGACATCCACAGCCAATTAGAAGTGCATAGATGTACATGCAATGCAGAAACATATCTGTTTGTTTTGCATTTGATCATCTGTAGGCACTTTGCCATTTATTCCCTCACTGGTGATCTGATGGCCAAAACTTTTATTTTTAAAATGTAAACACAAAAACTTGTTTAATAAGTCATATATTACTTAACTATACTGACATCCCACCAGAAGGAGAAGAGGGTTGGTCATCAGTACTGAGAACTGTATCCCATGAGGTGTTAGAGCAGATCAACAGAAACATGTCCTGAGAGTATGCCAAGCAAGCACACATAACTGTTTCCTGTGCTTTCACCTCAGAAATTCACTAAACCTTTCCTTTCGATTTTATTTGATTTTGCAATGAAAGGCCAACAACTGTTACATCCATGGCAACTGAGTTGCAGTTACTGCAGAATGATTCAGACTTCATTAAAAAAATGTTTATTTTCTCTATTTTGTTTACTTCCAGTTCTAAACTGGAATGCCAAAGGTACTAAATTACTCTCACCCTTCCTTTCATGTACTTCCTTTAGGACAGATTTATTTAACTTCAAGATTCCTTTGACTTGCAAAACAATATAATTCACTTTCTATATCTGTAATGGAACTGTTGTGTAAATGATCCCGGCTGTGGGAAGCAATAGAGCCTATCACAAGATGTTGGCCTACATTGTTGCAGAGTCCGTAGAAACATACATATCTGGGTCCCCTAGCTACAGCAAATGCTTTCTTCCTTTAGAACTACATCATAGTTCAAGCACATGAGTTTTCTTGCTGCAATTTTCTGACGAATTCTTAAGCCTCTTTTAAGCACAACTCCATGCAGGGCTTCAAAACTGATATGCGAATAAAGGATTAATTTGTCACATCCCCCACAACCAAGCAGAAAATCAGAGAAAATTAACTTCTTAATCTTTTTCGCTTGCATTTGCTTCCATTTTTCATTTTGAAGACAGAAGTAAAAAAAAAAAAGATGCCAAATCCATTTGATTTCAAAATCTATGAGGAAACATAATAACTTTGATACGGTTACAGAGGCGATCATCTGTCACAAAATACAGAGACTTCTAATGTCCGTGTGTGTTCAAGGTGGGGTGACATCTTCCTAACAGTTAATCTATATTCTTGAAAAAAGAAACATTGATAATTGTAAGTGGTCCACAAATGACCCTGCTAAGACATTTACATAACCAACCTTCCTACATATTTAGATTTAATCATAGCTTGCTTCTACAGTCTTGATTGTTTTCAATTCATTTCAGTTTATGTAGATGACAGGAGAGCCATTAATGCTGTGTTTAAGGTATTTTCCTGTGTATTATAGAATAACTAGAGACATTAGTCCTGCAGGGTTATTTTACATCCCTGTTTACTAATACTGTATTGAAACAAGGGACTCAGAGTAAATGAACAGCCATGGAATCAGACAGGTACATGACAGGAAGCACTGCACCATTCAGTAGACCTGCTCCACTGATGATATTGTCATTTCCATTCTAAGCTGCTGTGACTGGGTTTTATGACCACCTCTGTGTTGTAGTATGGACTACTCTTATCCCTCAGATAGTGTTACAGTCTTAAGCATCAGTTCAAACTCCAATCAAATTTGAAAAAAGAAATGAATTTGAATTGTTATTCTTTTACACGGCAGGGGCTTTAACCCATGTACTTCCCTTAGGATAATCATGTCAGATATTGTTGCACCCTTTCAATGACTCCAAAAATGCTTTCATAGTTAGCAATAGTTGTAACAACAATCATCACACTCACTGTACACTTTGTGGGTCACATCCCCCCCACCCCCCACCCCACCCCAGCGGAAGGTACGTTTCTCCAGGATTTTGAAAAAAACAGCTTGCCTGAAGAAGTTTATACTGTTCATTGTTAGATTAATACCCAGATTGATGCAGGAAGGACAATGGTCATCTGGCCTCTCATGTCCAGGTGTCCAGCTGTACTATGCCAAATGAGCAATCCTGCAACACCATTATTTTGTATGTTTGGATGGATAGAATGCAGTGAAGTAAATATCCTTGCTTCACATCACACTGCACTTATGCTATATAGTTTTGCAGCTCTTACATAAAAAGGAAAACAAGATCCGGGACAATCTGCAGGCTACAAAGGGCTAACATTAATGAAGGGGACAGCAATAAGAGCAAGAAGGAAGCGACAGGACATCAGAGAGAGAGAGAGAGAGCGAGAGAAAGAGAGAAAGTGCAACTTTTCAATGTGGTGCAAGGGAGCATGGGATTGGTAGAAAGTCTGTATGTGCAGGGGAGGAGGTTAAGCTCATTGCACCAATAGAGACTCAGTGCACTTGCTCCCCCTGCTGGTATTTTTGCATATTAGTATGTATTCAATGTCCTGTATTTTCACTACAGATGTGACTTAGTAGTATTCATAAGGTAAATCAATATTCCACTGTGGTATATAAGGGTGGAGCTGAACATACAGCCTAGAGAAAAGAACATCACAAATGAGTGAACATCTCTGCTAAGCATCTGAGCAAGCCATTAAATTGCAGCTATGTATTAAGACATGACTGAATAAAACCATCTGCCACCAGAGAACACACTGAAATAAAATTATTGCATAAACATAAATCTGAATACTGCCTAGGCATTAACAGCATGGCAGACCTTATTCTGCTTCCTGCAACTTCTGTAGATATTCATGAGCTGCCCTTCCCTGTTTCATCTGTTGCACTGTTTTTTTGCACTTTTAATAATACCTGAGTGAAACATAACCATGCATATGTCCAATGGCTGAACTGTTTGTTACTTTGGCAGTTTGCAGCAAAACTTTTTTCTCTGAGTATGTGATTTTGTTAAATATTTATAACTCTCTTCAGTGCTACAGTATTTTATTTATATATGCATTTGTTTGCTTTATTTGCCAGCTCAGTAACATTCAGCAACAATATAAAGTGAAACTGGTTGTGACACAGACCAGTGACACAACTATTGTTTCCTGTTTATCAAGATCTTCCTGGCAAGGCTTGTGATGCCCGAAAGAAGGATCATAGAAGCACTGTGAGCTACTTAACAGAAATCTGTAAATCCTGACATAAGCTGTTTGTTTTCCCCAAGGTCATTACATCTCACAAGGTTTTCTTTGGTCTTTCTAAGGGAATATGTATTCCCTGAGCTGCATTCCCTTCTGCTAACACCGAGTTAATGATCTGTTGCTAGTTACAGGTTTATAAAACTACTGTAAAATCCTATCCTCCCCCAAAAAATATGTAGTATGTCCTCATTCCTGGTACGTGGAATATTAGAGAAGATTGTTTAACACAGGAAATGAAATAATCAGTGGTTCATAGGTTCATAGAGACTTATTAGGGTCTTGATCCCGGAGGATCTTTACAGCCTCACCATATGTTCCCATGCAGTTTTTAAGTACAAATAAGTAGTAGGTGAGTGTAGTTTGCTGTGCAACACAATACCGGTGAAAAAGTTCATTTGTTTGGCACCCATAATCCCAAACTGGAAGGGACACGGTCAATAAAAAATGAGAGCATTATATTGACAAAGAGAGAAACTTCATTGCTACAGCTATTTATTACAGATTGCCCCTCATCTAGCGCACACTATAGCAGACTGTAAGCCTTTGTCTAGTACTCTACATGTCATATTTAAATATTCCAGATTGTCTAATGTACTAGGTAGTGTTATTTTTCCATAATATAGGAACAATGTCTTTGCTTTACATAAAGGAAAGGGGCTTTCTTATGCATGTTGCAGTTTAATACTAATGCTGTTGTGTAAATGAGAATAATATGTATAAAGGGGACGGTGGTCATTTATCTTTATTTGGCTCTAGAGTCAAATAAGCTGTGGACTGTAATCAGAAATGCAGATGTGCCATGTTCCAGTAGAGAGAACTGTTGAATATTGGCTATTATAGCCGATGAAAGAAGTTGCATTAGAGGATGAGGTTACATCAGATTATGTGGCAAATGTGGCCATGTTCATACAGACATACAAAGGGAGAAGCTCTCACATTTTTGAAGGCGGGTGATATACGTAAACTCAGTCTTCAGTTAAGAATGTCTTAACACAGCTTTTGATATGAGGTCACAGGATGCTCTCTGACTGAACAGCTCGTGATATGATTTTTTTTCCTAAACTTGTACAAAATTAGTCTCCTGAAAATGTAAATCAGTTTTACTTCTTAAGAAGATAGCAGTTATACATTTCCTTTCTGCATACCTCTCAACATGCAGACATTGAAAATATATACAAATGCCTTTGAAAAGTAGGTACATTCAGCTAAAAATATGGACATCTAATTAACGCAATATTTGAATATCAAATAGCACAAACTGTTCCCACTTCCAGTAGGAATGTGAGCTACTACTCAGAAACACGTTTAAACAACAGATTGACAAAAATGATGGAACAATATAAACAAATTATCAGAGAGAGACAGTGTAAAATCTGTAGACTTTAATGAACTGTATTGCAAAATTCTACCATACAAGGTCATTTATTTTTGCTTCTGAAAAAAGGAGATATGTGATGTGTGCCCTCTTTCTTAAATTATCGGTGCCACTAGTATGTTGACCATGTGGTTTGGTTGTGTACTAGACAGGGGCAGTGTTGGAGGGGCACACAGGGGCACATACCCCCTGTGAAAGTGTTTGACTCCTGATTGCCTCAGTTCCTGAAATGCTAAAAAGTATTGCCTAGCACACACGACTATTTTTCTAAGCAAGTACAGTCTTACAACAGCACACAACAGGCCTTTTGAAAAGGCTCCCTTATGTCTGTTTCAAGCAGATGGGCAGCAGCAGTAATTTTTATTACATAGTAAAGAGGAAGTATATGCATGTAATATCTCTTTTACTAGTGTGTGTGTGTGTCTGTGTGTGTGTGTGTGTGTGTGTGTGTGTGTGTGTGTGTGTGTGTGTGTGTGTGTGTGTGTGTGTGTGTAAAGCCCCAGTTAAGGATTTATGGGTTAATGACTTGCTTAGGGTCACACAGTTAGAGGTGGAAAGAATCAAACCCTGTATCTTTGAGGCACATAATTAAGAGCTTGGAGCCTTAATCCTCCTCCCTTGTTTTTTTTTGGTAAATCAGTTGTTAGAGTTCTCTTGATCACAAAAGACATGTCCATTCAATACTTACAGATCTGTTAACCTCTACAGTAAATTTGAGTGGTCTGGCAATTAAGGTTCTGAGCCATTAACAAATTACTTCCTGTAGTCAAAATTATAGGGTTTGAATCCTCTCACCTCCATAAGTTCATAAGTACCTACTAGGTTATTATGTGAGGCTCCTTAGTAGCCTAGCCATACATTCCCATGAAGTTTTCAGTCCTTAACTTCAAGTATGAATAATCCAAAGATGACATGAACATTTACCTGTTGACCCTGTCCATGGGGCACAAGGGTGCTAAACTAGGAGTAAATTTGCAGTTACCCATCCATTCATCCAGCTTATGTTTAAATAGTGTAAGAGAAGTACTTTGCTTTATATGGAAAGGAAGGCAATTCCAAACAATTGGTATTCTCTAGGATACATATTTATTCCTACAACATAATCTATTTATGTTGTAGAAGATTTGCCTACAGCATGATTGTGAGCAGGTCACCCAGAAGTGCACACTTTCTCCAGTGGGTGTACTTGGTTAACATAGATAAAATCCCTTTTGCCCCCACCCCAAATAACTTTTGGCTTTGTCTAGAATTCTTTAGTAAAGAAATGAAGAATTATTTTGGTGTGTTCCTTGTAAAATCTGTGGCTTTGTTGCACATTGTTGTGAATTGCCGTCATTAAATAATGTCTGGCATGTGAGGTTTAGACTTTGTGTCCTTCGGGAAAATGCTTGTTAATACAGCTTGCTAAGTATATAAGAGAACAATCTAAAATCTCTTCCTGATTGTTGGGTCTTTTTCTGATTCTTTAGCTAAGAGGTTGGGAGAGCATGGAGGTGTGCAGTGGGATGTACTACTATATGACTCTCACAGTACTGAGCTGAAATATGCTTTGCGGTCATTAATTATGCATTTGTTCATTCATTTTATTGCAAGCAAACATCTGAATGTATGCAGTCGTATAAGGGGCTGTAATTGATGGTCACATCTGTGTATGCATGTTTGCATATTTGTGTGTGTGCAATGTATCCTGCAATCAGGAGTAGTTATGGTGTAAAAGGAAGGAATCATTGTAGTAAACAAGGGCTACGTCTTATGAGCCATGTTCTTTGGGTACTTTCCTTGGTTTCCTTGTTTTGTTGACTTTTAACAATGTGCTTATTTGTCTGTGAATAAACTGCATAGAATGAAGTCTATGAATATGTTAAAGTATTAGCTATGAATGCATTTTAATTGAACTTGTGTCTTCATTTTCTGATAAATTACTAAGGGTTAAAAATGACTAATGTCTTTAATCAGTCAATAATGCCATTTATTAGCGTTTCATAGTTTGTGATGTTCAAGTGCTCAGAAAATGCATATTGATGCAAAACCTGTTGTCAACTTTTGAAGTGAATTAGTTTGCCTCTTATCTGTACTTAGTTTTGAAGAACATCCCCCATTTTGCCTCATAGTTATACTCTGTCCCTCATTTCCTTTTTTTCTGTTAAATCACTGACGATTATTGTCTGTCAATAATGCCAGTCATTTCAGTTTCATATTTTTTTTATATAAAAGAATGCATGTGCATGCAACAGCTATTGTTCTTTTAACATTTTACGTGATTTGGAGTTGTGTGGTACTTATTTTAACAAACTGCTTCCTGTAGTCATTGGTATGGGGTTTGAATCCTTCACCTCTATTTGCCTACTTTGTGACTTTGAACAAGTCACTTAACCAGAAAGTGCTCTTAGGTCACCCCTGAAAAGGGGCACTTTGCCTATTGAGTTTGTCTAGTTTTAATGTATACACACAGTCTAGGCAGCTGACTGATATCCTCCATCTTTTGTCAAAACCATTTACTTTATTGTCCCAGTGTAAATAGGCTGTGCTTTCTTTTGTTTCTCAGCAATTTCATCATCTCCATTAGTACTACTCCAAATACTAGCAAACAGACAGCGTTCCTTAACCTGTGCACACAGCTCAGGTGGTAGGTAGGCTGTGCTACCTAATGTATTTACACAGCCGAGGTGGCGGGTAGGCTGTGCTACCTAACCTGTTCACACAGCCTAGATGAAAGGTAGGCCATGCTACTTAACCTGTGCACACAGCCTGGGTAGCAGGTAGGCTGTGCTACTTAACCTATTCACACAGCCTGGGTGGTAGGCAAGCCGTGCTACTTAACCTGTGCACACAGCCTAGGTGGCAGGTAGGCTATGCTACTTAACCTACAGTATGCACAAAGTACAGGTGGCAGACAAGCTGTGTTACTTAAACTAAGCACACAGCCTAGGTGGCAGGTAGGCTGTGCTACCTAATGTATTTACACAGCCCAGGTGGTAAATATGCTGTGCTACTTAACCTATTCACACAGCCTAGATAGCAGGTAGGCTGTGCTACTTAACCTATGCAAAAAGTCCAGATGGCAGATAGGTTCTGTTACTTAAACTATGCACATAGCCTAGGTGGCAGGTAAGCTGTGCTACCTAATATATTTACACAGCCCAGGTGGGAGGTATGCTGTGCTACCTAACCTATTCGCACAGCCTGGGTGGTAGGCAAGCCATGCTACTTAACCTATTCACACAGCCTAGTTAGCATGTAGGCTGTGCTACTTAAAGGAAAACAATGGGATTCTATTATTAAATGCTCTATTTCTCTGTCTTTTTTCTCCCCTATTTACTGTACCTGCTATGAATAAACAACAATACAGCATTTAAAATATCTTAAATTGACTGTTTCTCTCCACTAGAACAGTACCTTACTGTACTGTGGTGGTTTCACTTTCAAAAAACTTTTGTTCTGCCCTGAAAAAGCTTGCTGCAGTCTCCAATTCAGTGATGTCATCAAGGCCACTGAATACAGGTAGTTTTCTGGCCATTTCCCTCCCCAAACTGATATCACCACTAATGTCCTAAAACTCCACCCATTCTGTGATGTCACAGCTCCCTGGTCATTCCCCTATCCATACAGAAAGTAAAGGCTAGAACAAGGAAACAGGACATGAGTCAAGTCTCCTGCTGTGAGCTGTCAATCACAGTAGGTAACAGCTCAAATTACCCTTAACACCTTGACAGCTAGGGAGATTAGGTGTGAAGGGGGATGGGAGATGAGTCAAAGTAGCTCAATTCAGGCTTCACAAAAGGCTGCAGTATAACCATTTTAAAAAGAAGCAGCAGTAAAAAGCACGTTAAAGTCTGTTCTGTGGCATTTGCACTGTTTGTGTTTTAAGTAGACATTGAACGGCATGAAGTATTACTTAAAACTAACTGAATGAAAGACAGCAGTGTGTGCATGTAAAATCAATGCAATGACAGAAGCTTTAGGAAGAAAGAGGCCTGTGTGATGTAATTTTTTACAGACAAGCACTGCATTATGGGATACATAGAGGCAGACTAAACAATCAGAATTGCTTCAAGATGTCAGACTCAGAAATTATGTATAAAAATATTTAAACACCTGTAAATAGTCCCAGAGTGGTGTTAAAATGTAGGAGACACCAAACCATGATGAAATAAACATGTTTTTTGAGTCTGTGGGTGTGGTTCACCTTTAAGCTATGCACACATCATAGGAGGCAGATATGTTCTGTTACTTAACCTATGCATGCAGCCTGAGTGGCAGGTAGGCTGTAGTCTTTCTCTCATCTGGGCATTTTAACTCCTAGCCTAGGTGGCAGGCTGAACTTCCAGTTCTTTATAAATTGTAGCCTAAGTTGCAGTTATAGCCTACACTTTCAGTTCATTTCCTGACACAGCCTGTGTAGCTGATAAAGTATACTATCTTCTTCTCTCTGGAACTTCTACTTTTTAATTCAATGGAATGCACTGAATTTACAACATTGGAAACATTTAGGCTGGGATGTTTTCTTTTTATCCACCTTTCATCTTCTCTTATTAGGATAGAAAATATATTGTTTCACTACTTACTGTCATGGACTCCTTCTAGCCCTTTCTCTCCACTTTACCACCGCTCTCATCCTCTAGGTAACCTGATATATTATCTGTTACACACTCATCCACACACTCTCTCTCTCTCTCTCTCTGTCTTCATAACCCCATCTATCTTGCAGACTCATAATGCCAGTTTTACTCTCTCAACACTTCCCTTGGCATGTTATCTTACTACTTTGTCTTTCATTTTAGCCTGCAGTCTATTCATTACTGATAATTTGCCTCTTTCTCAGCCATGTCAGGAACTCTCCATCTCTACTCAGTCCCACGTTTGGCAAATATGAACACACAATATACTGATTAACACCAGCAATAAACTTATTTATGCTACTAGGAAACAATTTTTGGTACTTTTCCGTTATTGGGACAACAGGCTAAAAGTGCGTTTGATGTGAAGTCACCGCTGCCTAATATTTTTCTGGGTTTACCTTTGTTGTCGTCCTCTCCCTAGTATTGCTTTTCTGACAAGTCAGCAGGGGCCACTTCAGTGTTCTGTTCTGTCTTTAATTTTGGCTTTGCGGTCACAGAACTCTTGCTGTTTCCTCACAAGTCCCTGCTGCCTATACAGGCAGTTGTCGAACAATCCCCAGTTAAATGAAACAGAGGGTGTGAAAGACCGACATTAATTTCTGAGAAGAAAATAGGAAGTGCTCCTCTTTCTGATCATCAGCTGATTTGTAAACCTCATTGTGTTAAGACATAATTCTGGGAGGCCTATCTGTCAGTGTGCGCACACTGCAAATGGGAAGATCTAAAGTTAATGCTGCTTCTGCTGTTTAATAGTAATTGCAGTTGGGATACAATCTTTTAGCACAGAGTGGTGACTTTATTCCCTTACAAAGCAACTGATGGTTGGAAAGAGGAGCACTTCCTTATTTTCTCACAAAATAATGTCGGTCAATCACACCCTAGCTAAGAATTACCTGGGGATCTAGCTACAGCTTCACGGTGCATAGCAAACAACAAGGTGAGCGGTGGTAAAAAAGGGTGAAATGCCCAGAAAATTAGGGTTCATACAAACGGAACTCAGTACTAGGAAAGGGGTGGATGTGACAAATGTTTGCATTTTGCAAATCTGCAAATTTGAAAAAGCATTTTGATTTAACTCAGTAACAGCAACTTGGCTGCATTGCAATTTCAAGGCTAGGTCTATCCATCCACGTGCCTTACAACTGTTGCCTTGATAACGGAAAAGTACTAAATTTTTATTGCAATTCATACTCCTAATGAAGTCACCAATCCTCATCCCAAAAATGAAGGATTTTCTCTCAAAATTCCACTGTCTCCTATGCAAACTTATACCTTTAAGAGATATTCACTAAGATCCAGGAACACCTCAATTCAGCCCTCAAGTTACAGGATTCAATCGCCTAACATATCAGAAATAAAGACCTGACAATTGTTTGTCTTAATGTATGCAGTATTAATGATAAAAGGACCAGTCTTGAAATATGACTGGTAATAAAAACTCCCCTTATTCTTGCTATTTCAGAAACCTGGTTGAAGAATGATTGCTGCTTCTGTACTTTTACACAGGACAAGTGCTCTCTCTCTCTCTCTCTCTCTCTCTGTCTCTCTCTCTCTCTCTGTGTCTCTCTCTCTGTCTCTGTCTCTCTGTCTGTCTCTCTCTGTCTGTCTCTCTCTCTCTGTCTCTCTCTCTCTCTCTCTCTCTCTCTCTCTCTCTCTCTCTCTCTCTCTCTCTCTCTCTGTCTCTCTCTCTCTCTCTCTCTGTCTCTCTCTCTCTCTGTCTCTCTCTCTCTCTCTCTGTCTCTCTCTCTCTCTCTCTCTCTCTCTCTATATATATATATATATATATATATATATGTTTATAATGACAGCAGACCAGGCCTTAGATCTCGCAGTGGTGCTTCAGTTCTAATCCAAAGGAATACCTCAGTTACACTTGTGGATTTCACTAATTCTCATACTGCAGCTGTCAAGAGTTCCAACTGTGTCCTGTCTCACATCATGTTAGGTGGGCATACTCACTGGTGGACTGCCACAGTTTACATACCCCATCCTCCTCTGTCTCTATTTTACATAAAACTCTACAACATATGCTCCCTAAAAGTGTACATTACAGCACAGTTACTCTTGGTGATTTCAGTACCAATGCTTTTGGAAAAACTCTCTGCCTCTGAACAAGGTTTTGCAGCAATTTAACCTCTCCCAAATAGCTCCACACCTGATCTGATAATAACCAACATACAAAATTGGTGCCTTCACAGTGCAATAATCCCTAATGCTTTGAGTGACCACTCACCCATTAAATCCATTTGGTCATTCAGATCATATAAAAAACTTCCTCAAATAATTGAAGGAAAATATTTCCCTTATAAGCTACCAAATCTCAACACTCTACTCAGTGCTATAGACTGGCCTCCCCTGTATGTATGTGTGTCTGAACCCACCTCTCCTTTAGAATTTTTCAACACAAAACTGACCACAGTTCTGGATACACTGCATCCCCCTACAAAAAGAAAGGTTAGATCACAGTGTTGCTTGTGGTTTTCAGTGGATGTTTAAATTAAAGCCAGAGATTCATTCTGGAAGAACTGGAAAAGGACACTGAACTATACAGAGCTACACAAAATTTGTCTGAGTTTAAGGAAAGAACCAAGAATTGCAGCAAATACTTCTAAGGTCCTGTACGTTAGACAGAAATAGGACGCAAACTGGTCTAGATCTAATCAGTTTTGGAAAGAAGTAAATCACATGAGAGGGACATTAAATAACTTTTCTGCTACCAAGAATGAATCAATAGTTCTGAATCACCACACCTTTGCAAATGACTATGCTCACTTTTTGCAGTGCACCAAAACTGACATAACTAAAGCGTTTCCAACAATTTCCTCCCCCCACTAATGAAGAACAGCAACCTTCATCCCCTGATATATACTCTCTAGCCTCTTTTGCAGCAGCCTTTAACTTCTCTGAAATTTCAGTAAAACAGACCAAGTCTCTTTTTGTCAGACTCAGCAATTCAGGATCTAAATCCAGCAATCTTTATCCCACCTTCCTAATATTTGCAGCTGAAAAAAATCATCTGATTAAGATCATCTGATAAAGTACTACTAACAGTTATAAAATCTAACGACAGCTTTGACGAATCCCTATATTCTGATAACATTGCCAAAATATGAAAAGCTACCCCTCAGTACATACTAAACACATCCAGCCCAACTCTGTTCAAAAACCTTCTAAAGAGCCACCTACATGACAACTGGATCTGCTCCTGCTCCTCACCAGACAGACTCCACTTCTCCTCCTCATATTTTCCCACACTACTGCTCAATCAACTTCATCTCTGTGGTACATAGAACCTTTGGAAACTAATTGTAACTTGACCTTTGACAAAATAATTGTAACTCTTTAAATGATAGTTGAAGAAAAATGCTATGTGGCAATTCCAATGCTAATTCTATGATCTGTGTAACTTTGCTGTCTTTGTTAACTTTGTATTGTGCTACTATGTGTCCTTCTGAGATTTAATGTGGAACTTTTCTCCCCAGGCTTCCATTGAAAATAAGCAATCCAGCCCAGTCAGACTTCCCCGGTAAACAAATGTTGAATAAAGAAATAAATTGCTAACCCCTTTACTCATATTTTATCATCTCTCTCACCTCAGCCACTGCCCCATCAGCATTCAAGCATGCACTTATAATCCCTCTACCTAAAGTCCCTTCTCCTAATCGGCTGAAGGATTATAGACCTATTTCTACCCTGTGTCCTGTTATCAAAATATTTGAAAAACATTTATACAAACATCTACTTAAGCACATTAACAGCTAAGGCCTGTTATATGATGCACAGCATGCTTTTGCAATGCCTTCTGTACCTTTACTGCCTTAGTAATGGCCACTGATACCATTTATTGCAACCTGAATGAGGGACTTAAGGTCTCTTTGCTGACGTGACAAGGGCATTTGAAATGATTAACCATGCCCTTCTTTTCAACAAGCTCAAAAGACTCAACTTTGGAGAAAACGATATCTGTTGGTTTCACAGCTATATAAAACACAGAGCCTTCCAAGTCCATAGCAATGTCTCATCCTCTACTGCTGGTAAATGTAATTCATATGTGCCACAAGGGTCTTCTTTTCTCTTCTTTTTTATCTTCTCTTCTCTCTGTTTGGTAATGATCTCCCCTAGATTTACCAAATCTTAAATTAATAATATATGCAGATGTTATTCTGATCCTATAATCCAGTACTAGCCACTCTGACCTCTAAATCAACTTACAGGACAAGTTCACTCAGTAATGCACCTGGTCCACTACTAACAACTACTAACTAACCCTAAGAAAACCAATGTCATGGCATTTGCCTCAGCCAAGAAATTACCCACTCGTTCTCCTATCTCATAACAGAGCTTAATGGGAACAGAATACCTAATGTCACTGAACAGAGGTTCCTAGACCCAATACCAATCCCTACACACAGACTGTGTAACTAATAAAGTCCTTGCTCAATTAAAACTATGTTCTGGGATCAGTCACCTCCTTTCACCTGCTCACATGCAGGGCCATTGCCAAAAATATTTTCATACCCAAAATTGAATATTACCTTCCTAGTTGCATTATGCTTTCATCCCACAACACTCACAGATTATAAACTGTTAAGAATAAATTCTGCAGATTTCTTCTATTAGCAGACCCCCAAATACACCATTGCGATTTGCTAAAAAAATCCAAATAGGTTTTCAGTGCCTCATAGGGCCACTTTTCTTTTAAGTACAAAAACATGGTCACTTCCCCCTTTAAGAGTGAAACTACCTTTACAAGACAACCCTTATATAGTCAGAATTACACAGGACAACAGTTTCTCTCTAGTACACCCTCCATTCAAAACTGCTGTAGATGAGATAGCTTTCTCAAGACAGGTACCTCCTAACTGGAACCACCTGCCTACAGAGCTCAAAAATCTAGAAACCATTAAAAGCTTCAAATATGCTTTTAAAGATCATTGCTTTATTGAGTCTACCTGCAACTGCTATCATGACAATGGTTAGTTAACTCATCATCCCATATTATGAATAATAGAATATTTTTTTTCACTTTCTTAATGTGGCATCTTATATGCACATATTCCACAATGTACATAGAAGTTTATGTTAAGGTATACACAAATGCCCTATACAAACACATATAAATGTATGGACACAGCCATACCCAATAGGATCAAAACAAGATCCTCAAGAAAAAAAAACAAGCCTCCCTGGTGCACATCTAGTAATAAGTTATACAACAAGAGGAAGAATTTGCTGTCTAAGAATAAAAAAGTGAGGTACCAGCAGGGGAAAAGCACCCTCCCCTGCTTGAAACACAAATAAGACAACTTGTAAAATCCTCTAAGGGCAACTTTGAAAAAAATTTAGCAACCATAGCTAAAGATAGCCATAAGGTATTCTTCAGCTATATCCGTAACCTAAAACGTAGGACAGAGACATGTGCTGAACTAGCTGTGGATGGCATCACACACACTGATCCTGCAAATATAGCTAACCTATTAGCTCAGTGGTCCCCAACCACCAGGCCATGTACTGGTACCGGGCCATGGATCATTTTGTACTGGGCCACCAGGCATGGAGTAAAATTAAATATTGAATGTGTGTATGTATGTGTATGAGTGTGTTTATTTGTCTGTCTGTGTGTGTGAGTGAATGTGTGGATGAAAGCAGAATGTTTGCATGTGTGAAAGAAGAGACTGTGTGTATGAGAGAGAGTGAGCCGTGAGACTGATCGAGCAGTGATTTTACACTCACTAAGCAGCACTTTTGCTGTTTAGTGAGTGTAAAATAAAAGTCAAGGAAACTGAAAAAAGTGTGTATGTGTGTATTTTTCTGTCTGCGTGTGTGAGTGAATGAATGCGTGCATGAAACTGGAAGAGTCTGTGTGTGCACAGGTGTGTGTGTGTGTGTGTTTCAGTCTGCATGTGTGAGTGAATGCGTGCATGAATGCAAAAGAGACTGTGTGTTTGTGTGTGTGTGTGTGTGTGTGTGTGTGTGTGTGTGTGTGTGTGTGTGTGTGTGTGTGTGTGTGTGTGTCTGTATATGTGTGTATGTGTGTGTGTGTGAGAGAGAGAGAGAGAATGAGTCAAAAGTGAGAGTGTTCTCTGGCAGCAGCAGCAGCAATGAGGTTTGCGTACCTCTGGACCATACCACTCACACTCTCGCACAATAAATCTGGACACATACCCCTCAAACTCTTAGAGCAAGAAATCTAGGCAAAGTCAAAATAATGAGGGGACAAAGGCCCTAAACTAGGGACACTTTTAAGTACTGCTCTTTATGAGCTTAGAAAGTAGATAGAAATACAGGTTTTGCATTTGCATGATTTTTATGAAGGGTATGAAGTATGAAACTCAACTGTCTGTCATTATTTTCTGACTTCAAACCTCAATGATCTGCCAGTGATTTGCCAGAAAACAACAATTTTATGAGAAACATACCAAAATCATGAGGCAAAAATCTGGACATTCTGTGAAAATCAGTACAGATGAGAGATATGCTGGACAGAGCCAAATAATAGGGACACATTTTAAATATTGCTCTTATAAACTTAGAAAGTCAATAAAGTTGCCATTAGGTTGATCGTACCTCTTGATCACAGAATATCAATGTTATGCTGTTAAACAGAATGTACACTTTTTTTTTGGTAATTATTGCCAGTTATCTTTTTATTGCACTTTGGAGCTTTTCTCCCTGGGTCTTGGCTGAAAATGGACTTCTAGTCCAGTCGGGTCTCCCCGGTAAACAAATGTCAAATAAATAAATAAATATTATGTACTTTATTATGCATGTGCAATGGCCAGTCTGTGGAAAATTGTCTTAGATGAAACTGGTCCTTAGTGCAAAAAAATGTTGGAGACCGCTATATTAGCTGACAGATTGGGTGAAAATTTCACCCTCTGTCCACTCCTAACATTCCACAAAGCATTCCCACTGCATCTCCCCACCTTGCATCTCCAAAGAGCAAGTCATTAATACTCTCTCTAAGGCCAAAAACACAGCCTCTTTAGGACCAGATGGCATCCCAGCTTGCATTTTAAATGGTCTAAGACATGAGTTAGCAACTCCATTAGGCACTCTCTTCCACCACAGTCTCAGTATTGGTTTGCCCTTGCTGAATGGAAAACAGTAGTCATCATCCCCCTTCATAAAGGAGGTACAGCAACAGACCCTTGGAACTACAAACCCATAAGCTTAACCAGCCTTATCTGTAAGGCCATGGAATGAATCATCATGGACCTTATAACTAAGGATATAGGTGATCACCAAATTCTTAATCTGACACAGTTTGGCTTTGTCAAAGGCAGGTCATGCCTGTTAAACCTGGTGGACTTCTTTGAAAATGTCACCAGAGCTGTAGATGAAGGCAAATCTCCACATAAAGCCTACCTTGACTTAGCCAAGACCGTCAATACAATCCCACATTCAGCATCATTGATAAACCCTTCCAGTTGAATATCAACCCTTATGTTGTCAGGTGGGTTCTAACTGGTTCACTGACAGACCACACTCAGGAAAAGTTGGGGACTTTACCTCAACCAATAGACCTGTCAGCAGTGGAGTTCACCAGGAGTCAGTGCTGGGCATCCTATTGTTTGTAATACACTTCTCAGAAGTTCAGGCCAAAACAGAGGGGCTGTGGCTGACTAAGTTTGCTGGCAACTGCAAATAAGGTACAATCACTGAAGCCCCAAAAGATGTCAATATACTTTAAGAGGGACTTACAGAAACAAGTGATTGGTGCCAAAGCCATGGATTCAAACTCAATACTAAAAATGCATTATCATCCCCTACAGTAAAAATGATATTCCTGCAGACTATCATATAAATAATAATGCCCTAAGTAACAACTCAGTAGTGAGAGACTTGGGAATGCAAATTGACAGTAGCCTAAACTTTGACCACCATGTATCTACTGTGGTAATGAAGGCATTTTACATTGCACATCTCATTAGCAAAGGCATTGCCTCAAGCGAGAAAGAGGTCATAATCCCCCTGTACTTGACCTTCATCAGTCCAACAGAGTACAATTCTCCCTTTGGTATGTACCTTACCAGGCACCTGCAGCAAGTTGAGAGACCTCAGAGATTTCTATCCAAGAAAATTCAGAATCTCCAGCACATGTCATACATTCACAGAGTGAAGTCACTGTCAGTGTACTCAGTAGCATACAGACTACTTAGAGGAGACTTGTGCCTAGCCTGCAGGCCACTCTCGGATCCATATCTAATGGAAATGCTGCACATCCACAAGTCAAATGGGACAAGTATCACCCACTCCAAGGACATTAACATGGCCTGCAACATAAATAGGACCTGCTGGAGAGACAGATATGTTTCTCAGAGGTTGCAGGTTCTCTTGAATAGGCTACCAATTCACATCAAGCAGAGCCCCTCTATGACATTATTTAAGCGTAGCATGGATGACTGGATGGGAAATCATAAATTCTTGCTGGGGATTTCACCTATGACTCTCCTAGATACGGGCAGTCATTGCTAATGAAGATCCTATTTATTGGGTTTCTCTAGCATTATATTGTGTACACATGGCTAGGGTTATAAATACCTTTGGTTCACTAGCCTAGTAACCACCTATGAACCTATGTGTTATGTGTATGATTGCACTCTATCTTATGCACATCTTAGCTTGCATTTTGTATATATATTTTTTCTCAATGTATTCTGTCTGGATCTTTTAATGTTACCCTATCTGCATTTAATTTTACTATGTTCTGAGTTTTCAATTTTGCTGTGTACTATATGTAATATATAGTATTGTTGACTGAAAGACCATAATGAAATTTCTCTCCTCTTTAAGTTGGGATTGTGGCTGAAAAGGGTCAATAGGTCAGTCTACTTGCACACTAAACAAATAGTAGATAAATTAAATAGTTAACAAATACATTAAATAATATTTTAAAATTGTACATTTTTGCCCCCCAAATTTTTTTGGCTTTGTCCAGAATTCTTGAGCAAAGAACACGAGAGGTATTTTGGTCTATTCCTTGTAAAATTTGTGGCTTCTGGCAAATTGCTGCTGACTGCATTCACTAAATAATGACAAGTAGGCTAGTTTCAGAATTTATATACTTCTTTTGTATTCTTAGAAAGTATTTGATAATGCAAAGGTTGTTATTCTATCAACTTTTTAAACATATAAGAGTAATGTTTAAAAGCTGCTCCTGATTTTGGACCTTGTTTCTGATTCCTGAGCTAAAAGGTTTAGAGGGCTGAGGAGAGTTGCTCTGTATGATTCTGATATGAGTGAGCTGAGATACATTGCAGTTTCTTTAATTCTTTTGTTTGTTGGTTCTGTGGATGTTGTGGTAATATCAAACCATGCTAAATTGTCTGAAAACGAAGAAGCCTCAGCTTAGGAATTTAAAGACATATAGTTTTAATGACATCAGTCATTAAAACTACAAACTCTTAAATTCTTCTGCTGAGACTTATTCATAGTTAGCTATATCAACATTCAGAAAATCATAACTACATCGTTTAAAATCCTCCACATCCAAAAAGTATTAATATCCTGGAATGGTTTATTGTGACCAGGCACCCCCTTTTGAGCGCTACCCACACCTCTCAGCTGCCCTTATTTTTGCAGTATGTCCCTGATTTTCTTTCAAATGTTTGTCCTGCACTCATACTATTTTTGATTTTCTGCTAAATCATTCATGATTATAGTCAGTAATTAATACCAGTCAGAGTTTTATGCTTCTTATTGGTCAAAAATGCATACTGACGCAAAACTTGTTATATTAACTTTTTAAGTGAGTTAGAATAATATTTAAACATTGTTTATGATTCTTTCCAACCCACTATTTTTGGCTTTGTCCAGAATTCTTGAACAAATAAGTCTAGAAGTAAAGTGTTACCCCCAAAACATTCAGATATACATTATTTCTATTGGTGTTATTTCAGCAAACCAGAAAAGAGTACTAATTAGTTCATGTTGTACCATGTGCTTGGTATAGGTTTTGTCATGTTGTACCATGTGATTGGTACAGGTTTTGTCATGTTGTACCATGTGATTGGTACAGGTTTTGTCATTAGTTTTCTCAGTGCTGTTTCCTTTGGTGGGTGCTGGAAAAGAAGCATCTGTTCGTTTGTATACTCAGTAGCTCAGCAGGTAGTGCAGTCACCTTTGGTGCAGAAGGTTGTGGGTTTTCTTCGCATGCCAGTCAGTTGAATTGATTTTCCAATGTTGGCTCTGCAGTGCAGCATAATGGGGTTGCTGGACTCTAGGTATGCGGTCCTTCTCATGACACATTAAACCAAGGCCTCACTCTTTTAATTTCTCCAGGTTTTTAGGTTTCTAATACCATGACAGGAATGGACCCCATTCCTAAGTCAAAGTATGATTAAAGTTCATGTAATTAGTATTGTTTCAATCTTTGATGTCAGCCAGAAGTGCTTTTTGCAGCACCCGCAGTGTGCCCAGTAATGACTACTTCTGTAATCCGTATGGACTTACATGTATTAGTAATATATCTAAATACATTTGTAGATTCTTTTTATAAGACCCATTGCTCCTACTACTATTGGAACTGTCTGGGTATCTTTCTTCCGCATTGCTCTTGTTTCTGCCTGCAAATCCTGATATTTTATGACTTTGTGTCTTTCTGTATGCAAGACACTATAATCACTGGGTGTGCCAATTTCAATGATCAATGCTATTTTTGCCTTCTTTTTGTGGACCACTATATCTGGTTTTCTAGCATCTATCTTTTGAACTGTTGGTAACAGGTGATCCCATGTGATATAGACTTCATCATTTCCTATGATACATTGTGGCTCATGTTTCCAGTGTTTTTCAGCCACTTCAATACCATAATGTTTCACAATCCCCAGTGCAGTCCAATAGTCTTGCCACATTATTATGCCTTTCCGTATACAGCCGTTCTGCCATTAGTATGTCACAACCAACAATGAGGTGTGCAACTGTTTCTAATTCTGTTTTACAAAACCTACATTTGTCTGTTTTGCCCACATGTTCAACAGACTTTGTAAACCAACATGTACATAGCCCAATATCTTGGGCCGCCAACAATAACCTTTCATCGCTTGGTTTGAATTCGCCTCTCCTTAACGATTCCTGAATTCAATCCTGATCAACATGAGCTTTTTCCAGTAGTTTTCTATACTTGCAACTATATTTATACATTTTCCACATTTCTTGCCATCTCGTCTGGTCCTTCACCTTATATTCTTTCTTTTGTTTTTTGGCACATTCAGTTGCTGCCTGAGTTTTATCTACTTCTGGTTTAATTTCCATTCCTGCTTGATGCCGATATGCTTCTGGCTTCTGATAGACTAAGCAGGGAAGTCATCTTAGATTTATTCTCCTCATGTTTCAGAACTTTCACTACATTTGGGTCTTGTGAGGTCATCAGATATGTGTGCAGTCCCATGATTGCAGATCTATGCATGTAATCAATTTCAAGCAGGCCCATACCTCCTTCGGAACGGGGAATATATAGTATTGGTATGCACTCTTCTTCTTCTTTTGGCTTTTCCTGGTTAGAGGTCACCACAGCAGATCACCTGTCCGCTAATGATTGGCAGTGGAGTTTTACAGTGTTGAGTTGCCAGCCTGGTGCCCAACCTTCCACAGAAGGCACACACATGCACACACTCACACCTAGGGCCAATTTAGAGTGTCCAATCTACCTACAGCATGTCTTTGGGATGTGGGATGAAACCGGAGCACCCGGAGGAAACCCACGCAACCACAGGGTGGACATGCAGAATCCGCACAGAAGGCACCCCAGCCAAGGATCAAACCGGAGAACCTCTTGCTGTGAGGCGGCAACACTAACTGCTGCACCACCGTGACGACCCATAATCTTGGTAGGCACTGATTTTTATAAATCATTTGGTGAGCAAGAAGCATCCTTGTTTTCCTGTCTAATCTATCCAACACATTTTGGGGTTAGTCAATCACTCCAAAACTGTAAGTTAGGATAGGAAGAGCAAATTGGTTTATAGCTTGAATTTTGTTCCTAGATGTCAATGCTGCTTTCAGGCTTAAAGTCTTCTAAAGTATTCCTTACTAGGTTTTATTCGCATTTGTTTGTGTTTTATTGTTGATCCTTCATCAGTTCCCAAATAGTTATACACTCCCTCTTGCTCAAGTTCTTTTATATCACATTCTTGCCCCAAACTGATGTTTTCTTGGTGTTGCAGTTTTCCTGCTTTAAAGGTTGTGTTTTCACATTTATGAAGACCAAATTACATTCTTATATCATCTGAAAAAGTTTTGACAACTTACAGTTTGCTTTTGCTTTCAGTTCTTCATCTGATGAACTGTACAGTTTTAAATCATTGACAAAGAGAAGATGAGAAGTCTTTACACTTTGCTGTTTTCTAGGAGCCAAATTATAGTCATGGCCTAAGCTGTTAAGTAGACAGTTTAATGGGTTGAGGGCAAGACAGAATAGCAGCATTGACAAAGAATCACCCTGGAATATCACCTGTTGAATTGTTATCCTCGGAATTATAATTTGTCCTTCATTATGGCTTAATTGCAGAGTGGTCTGCCACTGTTTCAAGGTCACTGTAATGTAGTCGATCAATGTAGGGTGTATCTTATACATTTTTAAGTTTTTTATCCATGAATGTGGGAGACTATCAAATGCTTTTTTATAGTCAATCCATGCCATATTTAAATTCTTCCCCTTTTTACAGTTCTCCAGTATGACTTTATTTAACAACAAATGATCCTTTGTTCCATATGACTTTCTTTTATTGCCCTTTTGTTCTATTGCCATAATTGAGTTTTCTTCTAAATGACTATAAATTCTGTCAGCATGAATTCCAGTGTATAGTTTATGCGTCATTGGAAGGCAAGTTATTGGTCTATAATTTTTAGCTTAGCTTGCAGGTTCACTCTTAAGTAGGAGCATTATTTTTCCTGGTGTTAGCCAGGTTGTTGTCTGTTCTGGGTGTGCCTATAAATAGTTCTTACTCATGGGTAACTTTTTGTGCAAAGATGTTAATACTTTTAACCAGAAGTCAGGTACTGCATCTGGGCCAGGGGTTTTTCAATTAGGTGGTTTTCTTAAATTTGTTTCAATCTCTCTGGCCGTTACTTCATCCCATTTCATATCCTGTATGTTTAAATTTCTCATTCTTTCTTTTACTTATTCTATCCATTTAGCATCTTTGTTATGTTCCACAGGATCTTCATAAATACTTCTCCAAAATGTATCTATTTTCTTCTTTTTTTGGTGGTCTTTCAATTCCTTCTATCTTGTTTCCCAATTCTTTATAAAACTTTTCTGAGTCATCAATATGCCTCTCAACTGTACAGATTTTCGCAGAATGTCCAGATTTTGCCTCATATTTTTGGTCTGATCCTCATACAATTTGTGATTTTCTTGATTTTTTTATGGCAAATCAGTAAGTACTGAATTCACTAAATAATGACAGTCATTTGAGTTTCAGATGTCATATTCTCCAGAAAATGCATGGTAACACAAGACTGTTTTGTTTATTCTAGCAACTTTCTAAGTTTATAAAAACAATATTTAAAATGTGTCCCTATTTTCTGAGGCTTTGTCCAGATTTTTTGCACTAAGAGGTTGAGAGCTATGGTCATCAATAGATTGCTTATTTTGTACATTTCCGTTATATTTATCTTTGCATCCTCTAAGTTTTTCTATCTGTGCTATTTTTAGTGTGTTATTTGCAATAGTGCATGATAGATCCTGATCTGTTCTAATACTGCGCATTGCTTTTATCACGTCTATCTTTCTAAGTATTTTTGTTGCTCCATTCCCTCTTCTATACTCTTCTAACAGTGACAGTTCTTGTCTTAATTGCTTTATAGTTTTCTCTATTCAATACTTCCATGACGGTATTCGATTTCTCCCCTTCCTTTCCCTCTCTCCCCTGTGTTCTTGTGGTAGAACTTTATCAGTTATTAATTTTGCTTCACAGTAATATATCCTATTTACTTCTGTTATATTACATGGATCTCTATGGACAGTCCTAATTACTGTGTTTATTTGTTTTATCAAACTTCTGACTTTTTGAGTTTTATTGACCGTCTGCAGTCTATTTAATAGACTTACTATATTTATCTATCTTGATTAAATCAAGCAACTCTTCTCTTAACTCATTTTCTTCTAAACTGAGGACACATTTTTTGTTTTCCATTTCCTGTGGGCATTCTATAGAAAGTTCTATAATGTCTTCCTGTGGCATATTCTCTTCAATTTCATCTTGTGCCATCCGTTGCTCTGTCATATGAGAACTCACTGGCCTATCACTCTTCAACATTGACTGCATCAGTTTCCCAGTTTCCACAGTTTCCTGTTCCTTCCCTTGCTGTCCAGCTTCAAGTAAATATTTATACTGGTTTCTTGCGGAAGGCCCAAAAATATCTTCATACAGCACCTGACCAATTACTTCCTGTTCCACGGGTTTCCCCTTAATTTGGATGTCCATTGCTCTATAATGTTGTGGTGCTTTCTGAATTAGATTTTCTACACTGAATCATTCACTTCACAGATACTCCATAACCTTAGTTTCTATTTCTTTAACTTCTCCATTGTTAAACTCCTTTTCTACTTTTCCTCTTTGTCTTCTTATTTTTTGTATTGTAAAGTTTTCCATGTCTGGATTCCTTTGCATGTATTTCTTTTAAAATATCTTTTTGCATTGATTAGTTTTGCTTTCTCTTTCATAGATATTACACCATAATAAGTCTCTCTTTCTTTCCCATGTCCATATTTCTTCTTCAGATGTCTCCTGATCTTCCTGTTTCTCCTTACTTTGGGGACTCATTCCATCATGCTGTGATGTAACCTGTGTTAGACCTTCTACACCAAATCCTTCACTTCACAGGCACTCCATAACTTCAACTTCTATTTTTTTTAACTTCTACTTTACTAATCTTCTTTTCTACTTTCCCTCTTTGTGATATTATTTTTTAATTGCAGTGGCGGATTTAGGCTTCGGCGCAGGGGCGTGCGCCTCCCCCTTTTTAAACTGATTCTGTAGCTTGGCTAGGACATCGGAAAGCAGTAACATAAAGTAGCTTTTTAAAAAAAAAAAAAAAAAAAAAGTACGTACATATTTGGTGTTGGCTCCTTTATGGAAGACACCAGCCATGCGGAAGTGAGCTCATGGTATGTCCGGCTGGCTGCGAGCGGGAAATGTGCAGTAATGAGCGAGCGAGTGGAAGAAAACGACAGTCGCAAATCATATGGATTATCGCTGCGAGCGGGAATTCCGAAATGTAGTTGGACTTGAATCACTTGATCAGGTAAGAGAGTGTGTGGATTATGCTTTGTGACATGAAATCTCTAAATTCTGTAAGTCTATTTAATTGCTTGTAACAAATAGGGATATAAAAAAAAGGAAAGCAAGTAGTGTCTTAAATTTATATAGTGTTAGCTGTCCTAACTTTAATAGCTTTTTGTTTTTTGTCATTGATAAGGTAAACGTAAGTGATTTTGGGGGAGATGTGAAGGTTTAGTGGACATAACAGAGACCTTTTGGCAAATGATGATTAGCGCCAAGGAACAGCCAGGAATTAATGACAATATTTCAGTATCAGGGATGTTAAAACAAAGGGCTATGAAGTTATGAAAGAAGCCATGGAAATAAAAATAAAGAAACTGGTTATTTGGGAGAGGCTTTAATGTTTTAATGTGCTATGTGTTTGTTTTTAGACTACTTTACTTTTCTTGTTGGCTATATGATAATTTTTAATTGAATTTATGTTACCATTTTGGTGAAAAAGTTGTATGCTGATTTAATATTAGCATAATTAATTATATGATCATGTGAACAAGTGTGTGTATATATGCTGAATAAGGTTTTGTGTTTTTTAACTCTGAAGATGCCTGTGTAATGATA
This sequence comes from Protopterus annectens, assembly GCF_019279795.1. Taxonomy (NCBI): domain Eukaryota; kingdom Metazoa; phylum Chordata; order Ceratodontiformes; family Protopteridae; genus Protopterus; species Protopterus annectens. Next base: position 112,354,640 of record NC_056744.1, read on the forward strand.
TATGGAGAAAGAGCTAAGTTTGTTATATTTATATTAATAATGTTTACTGAATTTCCGCTGTATATGCTGTTAGGGTGATTTTTGTTTTTATTTTCCAGTCGTGTGTGTTAGTGCTCATATGAGTTTTATTATGGTTCATTGTTGGATATAGTGCCTCTCCAATATTCTACTTGTAAATACTTTTCAGTTCCAGTAGTTCACCCCAGACAATCACCACCTTCATGTCACTTTAAAGATATTTTTATAGCTCTCAGCGTACAGCTCTTTAAATGCCTTCACCCATACAAATGTATAACAGTCACCCATTTGTTGCTGCATACAGCTCACTGCTGACAATTATTATTATGTTTGTCTGCTAATCCAGTCCTACTTTCTTATTATTTTAATTAAGCTCAAGTAATCTTTTATCAGGGCTTCATGCTGGCAATCCTCATTATGGATCTGAGTAATTACATCACACTTAAATTTATAGCTTATCAATGCAAAAATACTGTAGGGGGTGATCTTGATCTGGTACAACAAAGAAAAAATAACAGTATGTCCATACTATTTAACTGGATTTATTAATGTACTGCCTGCCTCACCGTTTTATTATACTTTCAGAAATGTATGACCCATAAAGCTAAACATACTGATCTATCTGAGTTGTCGCATTTTTAGTTCATCTCCATGTGCAACCCTTCTTTGTTTATACTGCACTAAGCTTTAACGTGCCATGAGATTTCTTCTCTACATGTAGTGTTTAGCAAAATAAACAAGCATGTGCCATAGGATGTATATTTGCAATTGTACTGTTACACAACAGAGCAATATCCTGAGGCTGCAATTAGGCTATGGACTCAGGTATCAAAAATCTTGTTTCACATATCTTAAGTTAACATTCATCTTTGACTGGAGCTTTCACACATGAGTCTGTAGCTGTCAAGCACATTCTGTTTGCAGGAAAACATTTTTATTCATTAACCAGTTATGTTAGCTGATACAACTAGATGCATTTCAGCAGTGACCACTCTAAAAAGAAAAGATTCTAGCTTTCTAAATAGCAAATACAAGTAATATGCTATACAAATAAATGCATGTATATCCATCTATACTGAAAGTCAATACACTGAAAGTCAACTGATTGAGCACAACTTGTCGATCAGCAGCCTATGGGGAAAAAAAAGAAAAGAAAGCTGTTTCTACTGCACCTCCCACACCCCCTGCTAATTATATGTGCCAGCTCGACACCCAACCTTCAACGAAGGCACACCCATTCAGGCATGTTTTTCAGAATGCAGCTTGACCATGGGGAGGACATGCAGACTCCACACAGAAGGCACTCCCCGCACTCCAGCTGAGAATTGAACAGGGTCATGTAGTCAGTAAAGATTTGAAGGTTTAGGTGTGGAAATAATTCTCCTCTTATAGCTATAGACTATGTAATAATTACTTTTGGCCAAATAAAAAATGAAACCCAGTTCTTGTCATGACTGCGCAAACAGTAACAGGATAAACTATTATAAGAGAAATCAAAATAATGTATTATACTTTGATGAATGTTATGCTTGCAGACTTTTTAAATGGAGATGTTATTAGTGCATTAAAATGTGTAGTAAGCAACTGAAAAACCAATGGTGGATAACATATCAGAGATGAGATGTAGCACTTAAGGTGAAAGTGTCATGAGACTTTAAATCAGAAATAACTTAATTTTATTTAAAAGGTCTAAAATTAAATTCATGTAGCAGAGCGAAGCCTACAAATATGCTTATGCTTTCTTGCAGCCATTCCTTGTTTCAGTATGATCTGAAATAATGATTCTGCTGATGACATGTTGTTTTAACAGAGTCCCTGGTTGTAAATCAGTAATACAAATGTATAGACACAGAAAAATGGATATATTAATTAAGAAAATAAAATATTCATTTCAAGTTGTTCAGTGAACACGATGTTTGAAATTAGCTCAGTGTGATGGTTCGGTCCATGGCAGTGAAATAGCATTCAGAATAAATACTTTTGTCATTTGCTTTTAGCTTTATTAATTTGCAGTTTTTATTTAATTACAATGATTCTTGTTTTGATGTTAATCAAGTATAAAAATGAAGTAATATAGTTTTAGGTATCGCTGCGAGCGGGAAATGTAGTTGTTAGTTGGACTTGATCAGGTAAGAGTGTGTGGATTATCGCTGTGAGTATTACACTTTGTGTGTTTGTGTGTGTGTTGCTAGGCACAGGTGTTCACTGAACTGTTAACCTTCTATTAATAACAGAACCCACAGACACTCTTAAGTACTACAGAAATTAATTAGATGTATTAGACTGAGTAAGAGTTGTGATGTGCTAAGAGATGCTATGGTCATTACTAGAATGTTCAAGCCTTTGGCTTAGAGGATCTAGTCAGTCAAGATTTAAGTCACCAAATGATATCAAGTTATATTTGTGGTTCTGTGGGCTTAAGGGGCTCTAAGAGCTAGTTAAAGTTGGTTATGGTGGAGGATGTAGGCTAGTATGTTCATGTGGGTATTGGCTGAGGTAGCTATTATGTCTATAACCATTAGATGACTAGGAATGTCTAAGGAGGAATCGGCTAAGGTGTGCACATCAGGATTCTTTTTTTATTAAAAGCATTGCATTTGGTCCTGTCAATTACATCTATCCTCAGAATGTACTGGGTTAAGGAATGCTGATGACAGATGCTATCCTGTGGTCAGATTTCAACTAGGAAAAATATACCTGGATTATAGTGAGCAACCCAAGCTTCAGTATCCAAATTATTCAGAATATTCTAGCAGTTAGCATGCTTGTTGGAAATGCCTTAGTGAAGTGGATTATGAACAGTATTGAACAAGACAGTATGAACCAGACCACGGTTTGCTTCAATATCTCCATTTCTTTGTAAATGTGTAAGAGGAAAAGAAGAGTTGGGCTAGTTTTTAAAATAAGTGGATAGGTTTTAGATCATTTTAGGTAATGTACTTAAAACAGGAAGCCATTTACTTTTTATGTTGTGGGAAGGGGGAATCCAAAGGGTGGATTGTCTGTTACTGCAGACTTATTTTTGGAAGAAGCAAGTAAGTGTTAGAGCATGGATACAAATACTGACAGTAAGAGTAATGACAGCATTGGTAGGGAAATGTTGTGTTAAGTAGCCAAAGAATTTAAAGGCTGAGGGGATATGAGTGTAGTGGAACCTCTGAGGATGGACTGGGATATCAGGCATATGCCTTCTCTACACCTTTTTTCTCTACTTTTTTTTCTGTTAGTACTTAAGAGTGTCTTCTCTGTGAGTTCTGTTATAGTCCAGGCATGATGTCAAGAAGCCATGCCATCTTACCATTGTTGTCCCCATTACAGTGGCATCAGGATGAATCCTGTCTTGGCAAAACAAGTGTGACATATTTTATTTATTTATTTTATTTTACATTTGATAACCAGGAAAGTCCGTCTGGACTGGCAGTCCTTTTTCAGCGGAGGCCCGGGGAGAAAAGCCTGTGTATCACTCCTGAGTGATGTAAGAATAATTACCTCAGCAGATGACAGATTTTGGAAAAGTTGCCTAGTTTTTTAATGAGACTGGAAAATGTATGTGCCATTCTTTGCAAATGTTCCATAACTTGTCTGCTGTTTTAAGTGTAGTGGGTAATGTAGACAGAGTTTGCACTGTTCAGGTTTTAAACCTTGAATGGTACATTGGAATCAAAAGTAGTTTCCCTTCTGTGGCAGTGTACAAAGTTTCCTGTCCAGTAGAACACTCTAGTATTACAGCCTTAGAAAAGCAAAGTGCAAGATGTCAATACATATAGCTATCCTGGAAAACTGGAAGCATTTTGTCTGGTTCATTATTTGGAACTGGTCATTTTCAGATATTTATACTGACTGGTAATGTATTCAAATCATGGTGCTTGGGACACTTTTATAGATTAATTCTGATACATCTGGCATTGCTGTGTCCAGTTTTGTTTTGAACCCACCCGTTGCATATTTAGGTAAGCAGACTGTCAGTAATAGGACTTTACCAAATGATGCAGCACCTTTTAAAAGTTCCATTGGTACAGACTTTGTGATTTGACTTCATACCTGTGAACAGAGTTTAGTAGCAGCACTAGCTGGAAGGGGAACAATTGAATGGTTCGTAACCAGCTGGTTTGTCTTGTTTTTTGGGAGTTGGGTAGGTGGTGAGTTATCTTCTGCAGTCTACCCTGTACTGGAGACTTGAATAGCCTGGAGAGAGCATGGTAAGTTGGGTTTTTGGCAGAACCTAGGACTAGGGTTTATATGGTATGGTAAATGGATTCCAGGTTTGTTTTTCTAATCATATCAACCAGCTGGTTAGTGATGGCTATAGAACAATAGTATAAAAATGCTTAGAAAGTCTAGGAAATTGGAAATGAAGTCATTGTTTTTTAGTTACATTAGACCCAAACTTGAGTATGGAATAACTATATGGAAACCATATAAGAAAATCGTGAGTGAACTGTAAAGACCCCAGCGAAAATATACCACGAGCATCAATGGAAGTGAAAATTTAAGTTACTGTGAAAGACTAAAATATCTTAACATGGTCTCAGATATTTAAGAACTGATCTTATTCAGGTATATAGGGCATTTAGAGACTACCTCTGGGAATATTTGGGATTATCAAAAGTAGTAGCGAAACATCAGACAACCTATTTAGAAGATTCTATAGGAATGAAAAATGTACTAATTGCTTCTCTAAGAGAGGAACTGATGCATGGAAGAGATTACCATATTACATTAAAGCAAGTACTAGTTTAGATATTTTTAAGAACAGTCTGTAACTTATGAGAACTATTTTGGTATATTGGCAGGCTAGAATGGCATTATTGCCCACACTTGAAATATTTCTGTGTATGCAAAATCTAAAATGGGAGAACAAAGGCCCAGAAATCGGGGAAATATTATCACTTTTTTAAACTTAGAAAGATGTTGGGATAAGTGGATATGTGTTAGCATGCATTTTCACTGTTTAAGCGAAGCATTTTTTCCATGTTTAGGATTCTAAAGGCTGTGTTAGTGTACATATGGTCAGTCTGATGCCAACTCAAACTGTAGAGAGGGGGTTTATTTACATTTGACAACACATTAAAATCAGTGGCTTTCCAAGGAGTATTTGAATGTTGCAGCTGTTCAAACCAACAATTTTATATATGAGTATTTGAATGTTGCAGCTGTTCAAACCAACAATTTTATATATGTGTGTAGAAACAGTCTGTTTGGTTATCACAGAAGTGGCGGTCTGTCTGGGGATGGAAAGGCAGCATAGCTCTTGACGGTATCTGATTATGAGGAATGTTCTTCAGTTTGTGAGTGTTAGCTGTTGCCATGGTATACAATACTGAATCATGTTAAAACAGGAAAACTGTTAAATAAAATAACTGTTTTCTCATACTTATGCTATGAGCATCCTAGATGAGGCTGTTAGTAAATGTTTGCCTCTTGCTCCATATTGTCACATTATGTTCTATATTTTGGAGATGAGGGGTTGAGAGCTATGGGAGGCAGTCAGTGGAAGAAAGCAAATGGCAGACTTTAGTCTGTGTAGGACATATTGTTTATATCGGGGAAGTAAGGCTTCTTTGTGGGCATTCCAGTTGCATGTGTCTGGACAGATACAGGCCAAAGGGGGCATTATGCTCAATGACTGGCCTAAGGAGTGCTGAGTAAAGGAGGGCAGTGACATCCTAGATCTAGACATAACCCATTTCTTTAAGCTGTTTAATATAGAAGCACTTTCTTACATAAGTAGACATACTGGTCAAAATTTAGGTCACTGTCCAGATAAGTTCAGAAAACCCAAACAAGTCTATTCTTAAGGTCTTATTGTCATCATAGTTGTTTTCCTGAGGTAGATGACTTCCAAAGGATACAATAATGCATTTACTGGCATTTCATTTTGGTCCATGATTGTGGCACCAGTTGTTTGGGACAAACTGTCCAGTAGGATGGCTATGTAATTTGGGGTTCAGTGACTGCTCCTAACTTGTAGTCATGTGCAAACTTAGTCATTCAGAGCCCTTTGGTATTGGCTTTTACTTCAGAAAAGTAGATGTTAAACAGGAGAGGCCCCAGCACAGGACCCTTGGGACTCCACCAGTAGCTCATCTCTTTCTGGAGGTAACTTTGTCAATTTTGCTTTCTTGCATCTCATCTGTGAGCCATGTGGCAATCCAGTAGGTGACCATAGTTTATTTCTAGTTTATTTAGCTGTTCTACAATGCCTGAGTGGGGGATTGTGTCAAAAGCTTTAGCTAGGTCAAGGTATGCAATGTGTACCATTTTGCTTTCCTATATTGCATTGGTGACCTTTGCAAAAAAGTACATTAGATTTGGTAAGCATGACCTGCCCTTGACAAATCCAAACTAAAATGGAAACAGTATTCGGAGGGTTGCTGTTTCCTAATAAGGCTTTCCATGGCTTTGCATATTAGGCTGGCCAGACAAAGTAGATTTGTGTTACTGTCCTTTAGGAAATGCTACAGTACTTAAATTTGGTTTTATACATTGCATATAATTTAACTGACTGTTTTTAGGAATTTTTTCATAAAATGTGTATTTCCTTAACTTGCAATGTTCTTTAACTAACTGAACTTCACTTGCACACACAAAATTATTTACATAAATTAACTTTGCTGGTTTCACATAAATCATTGTTTATTTAAATTACTTACATTTGCTATGGGTCTTGGGGTGATATCACCTTCACTGGGATTCTTTGCTATGTTATCATAATGCTTATGTCAGGTACGCCATATAAAAGAACTATTTCATATGGGCAACCAAACATATCCTCTAGGTATGTCTTGAAACAACTGGTAATGTTTGTTAATATGATGTGTGCTGGATAGGAGTTATGTACCTCCACTAACACAACCACACCAGGTTCACTGGATCATACGAGAATATTAGGCTAACTGTCATTAATGGTAATTATAAGGCTAGCTAATAAGCTGAGATCAGAATCAAACCCAATACTTTGTGTCTGAGGTGAAAACCTTAACCGTTGTGCTCACTCGACCCACCACCCCGAATGTTTTGCAAATGACTGTATGTTGCTGTGTTTTCACACATGCTGATACAATATCTTAAGGTGATCCTTCCACATCCCCCTTCCCCAGTGTTTTGCTTTCCTGCCTCCCCACCTCACTTGTTGACTTTATAGACTGCACCCCTCCCCCCTTTGTAAAACCCTGGATCCGCCACTGAATTGTGAAATTTTCCATATCTGAGTGCCTTTGCCTGTATTTCTCTTTGGATATCTTTGGGGCTGCCTTCTTTATATTGATTAATTTGGCTTTTGCCTTTACATAAATATTGCACCATATCAAATCTTTCTTTCTTTCCCATATCCATATTTCTTTTTTATATTTTTCAAAAATCTCTAGGTTTTGTTGTTTATATTTTTGCACTTCCTCAGATGCTTCTTTTTCCAAACAGATCAAAGTTTATTGGTCTATATACTGTTTTTCATAAATCTGTTGTATTAACGAACATAAATTTGTATTCAAAGCTTCTAGCAGTTTTTCTTGTGGAAATATTTTTCTTTCCTTTAACTTCTCTCTCAATCTTTTTGTATACCTTCTATCTGGAAATTTTGGACTATTTGCATGATAGTAACAATACATAATTTCTTTCTTATCCTCAATAGTCCACTCTATCGACTTTATGGCTCTTCTTTGGCCTATTAGTTTTTGTGACTTTTGTGGGCTGCTATTTCCTTCTATAACATGGGAGCCATCCTCCCCCAAGGCCTGGCCTGGGCCCATTGTAGGAATGTTTCCTTATTTTGAGGCTTCTACCCTGTCATTTATTTCCATTCCTGGCACCAGGGCACCTACCAGGATTGTGCACATTTTTATCCTGGGTCTTGTGCACCCAGCTATCATTTTTAATTTTTGACCTACTTCTGTCCATGATATATGCTATATAAATACAGTTTATATATCAATGTCATATTGGTGAGATTTTGTGAAAAACAGGGTCCACCTCATGAAGGTGCTCACCAAGACTTGAGGATGAATTCAATTTCAGCAATGCTACTCTCCTTTGCTTGCTGACTTATCATCTCTGCATTCGGACCCTTAATATGCCTAATATGCCTGAGCTGGTGGTAGCTCAGGTGGATATAAAAGATCCTTCAGTGCTTACCAAAAGAGAAGGGAAGTTCCCTGGTGTCCAAGCCAAATTATCCCTGGTCAACACAAACACCACCTCAGATCTCACCTGAAAATAGGCCATTGGCCTAATGAGGTTAACCCAGTCAGCAAAAAGTATAGATAAATAAATTATGGTTGCCACTACATCTCAGTCATTTCATTAGCTCTGATTGCAAAGACTTGCTTTCGGTGTAAGTGACCATTTACACTAAGATCAGACTGAGAACAGGGGGTTTGGAATCTAGTCCCCTATGCAAGCCTGTTTATAGACTGACCTTACACTGAAGTAAGTCACTTACACTGACAGCAAATCTTTTGGTATCAGGGCAGACTTGCCCATTATATCTTTGTACTCTGACTGTTTTAATGCATCAGAATCATTAATTGTTTATGGTTATTACGTGTCAGCGGACATGCTGCAGTAAAGTGACCTTGGATGTTTTTTTCTAGAATCCACTTCAAGCCCACTTTATTTGAGTCATGAGTAAACATCAGGAAATCGTGTTTTTAACTTCCGTGTAAATATAACAGTGTGAATCACAGACATCTTGCACAGCTTCTAGAACCTATTTTAATTTTCCCTTTTTTGCTTGACTACTCTTGATTTGTGCTCTCAGAGCATCTCTTACCACTTTAACAGTAGTTGAAAATGCTTAACAAAATAGACTGCCTGAATATGGCTTTCAGTATTTAGTCCAAGTGCTGACGGACCCTCTCCCACATTCTTCCTCAGGTGTCACAACTATCATTGCAATCCAGGAGCTGTTAACTGGCCACTCTTGCTTCTGTTTCAAAGAACTTCCCAGATATTTAAACTACTTTTCTATTCACCAGTGTCTTCAGTGTGAAGATATGTATTTTATATTGAATGTTGGCGAAATGTGCTTTCCTTAACACTGCAGCACAGAGCAAAATAAGTCTGACTTTCTGTTTTGAATTTGGGTTAATAATATATTTTTTTTCTTTCTTCTGAGGCATAAATGACATTTCCCTACCTCTGTTGTATTGGTAGCAACACCATTCATTGGTTTGTTACACTGCAAGATACCAACACTTCATCCATACCATAATACTTGAATATGACAATTTAATAATTTTTCCACATTGCCAGGCTGTGTAAGATCATGCCATTCACTGTTTTTAAATTAGTTGTTTCATTTGTAACAGTGCATTATGGGTGAGCTTTTACCATGTATAATGTATTCTATACTTTATTGGTATGGTATTTTGGTGGTTTTATTTCACATATCCTACATGCCCCACCAGCTGGCGAATGTGTCTTTATTATGCCCTGACAAGAAAAAGAACCCTGAGTTGCCACTGGTACTAGACAGCTTCAAAAATCACATGTGATTGGAGGGAGTTCAGAAAATTGTATGAAGTGGAAAATAAAGCCTGGAATTAGGGACATACCTTAAAAAAATAGGTACAGTTGAGAGGTCTTCCTCTCTGTGATTTAAGCAGATGATGCTGCCCTTCATGAGACCCACTCACCAGATGACCACAATAGATTCTGAGTACTTAAGTGAACTGGATTTCCATTAATGTGGGGCATTCTGTATCTTCTGAGGGGAATTTAGATGGTGATGTTTTATTACCCAGAAAGACATTTCATGCTTTCAGTTGTATTACATGAGGAGCACTAGACAAGGTTCTGGACAACTCTTATTCTTCAAGAGTAACTTTGAGAGGAGGCTAAAATCTAGTCTTTGACAGTGCTAGGGAAAGATAGCCCCCACCAAAATCCATCTTTCAGCTTATCCTACAGGGATTGTCAGATCTCATAAGTAGAACAAGGTTGGGTGAGTTGCTTGTCTAAAATTCTAGGATGCTTTGGTCCTACTTTTTATTTTGGGACTCATTAACCTAATTCCAAATAAAACATCTTCTGACATAACTTGGCATCACCCCCCCCCCCCGGTAAGCTTTGTTATCCATACTAATCAGGCACTATACTCATATAATTCTTTTGTTGTTGTTGTTGTTGTAAAGTTCCAGTTTGGAAGGAGGCAACATAAATCTGAGGAGCTGATGAAAGAAATTGAGATTTAATGCATGGGCATGCTGTTAAAGTCTCCATAGTAAGGAATATCGGCTCCCTCACACCATATGGCAACACATTTAGGGATGGAGATGGCACCCTGCTAACTTATGTTGAAAAGCCAGACAGAAATAACAGCAAAATGTGTAAAAACAGCTACTTGCTGTAGAAAACAAGCCCATGTCACAGCTGACTGCAGTAAGCAAGGCAAAACATTTGGTGTCCAAAATTCAAGCATGCTGACTTTTATACTTCAGACAAACCAGGCATTAAACAAAACAAAACATATGACCTCCAGAATGTATGCATTTTGAAGATATTCCAGGATTTTTTTCACTAGGAGGCAGAGTATGCTTGGTGAAAGGGAGAATCCCAGCCCTGTCTTCAGCATGGGTGAAGCCAATGTACAGTGCATCTAAGGATGGTGCTTAATTATTTTGGAATTTTATAGCATGGATAGTTATGTGTACCATTCTGCAGTGTTAAAGTCTCAGCAATGAATGGAGGAACAATTAAGAAACATTGATTTGTCCTACTTCTCATGCATAGGTTGATAGCAGGTTGCTAGACTAGCAGCCCTAGAGCCTTTACAAGCCTAGCCATGTTAATCCCAAGTAGCCCCATTTGTTCCTTTTGGGTAGTTCGCAGAATGAATGTATGAACAGAGCAGGTCTGTGATCAACACTGGCTACCCCTGTCCATGAGGGACATGGGTGCCACCCCCAGGGGCAAATTTGCAGACTCCCATCCAATTATCTAGGTTGCATTTGAATAAGGTCAGTGCGGAGCATTGTTTTACATGAATAAGAAGTCTATTCGAGAGAAGTGGCAGTCTCTGGGGGACATATCTGTCTCTAGGGGAGACTTATGCTAGCTTACAGAGCAATCCAAGACCCAACCTAATGAACTTGCTGCAAATAAGTAAATCAAACAGGACTAGGGCAACCCATTCCAGGGACCTAAATATGGCCTAGGACTTAAATGGGACATGCTGGAGGGACAGATTTATCTCCCAGAGACTGACACATCTTTGGAACAGGCCACCAATTCATGTGAAACAGAGTACCTCTATGACACTGTTCTAGAGGAACCTGGACGTGTGGATGGGGCACCATAAATTCTTACCAGGGATAGTGCTCACAACACTCATGGACATGGGCAGTCATCACTAAATGCAATCTTGGGTATTGACTAGCATTTTTATGGTATTACATTGGGATGAAACAGCTAGGCTTAAAAGGACCTCCGGGTCGATAGCTTAGTAATCTCCTATGATCCTGTGATCCAGCATGTTCCGTTAATGTCACAAGCTAGGTTGAGATCCTTAGATCGAGTGACTCTTGCACCATTTGACTTGAGGATGTGCAGCATTTCCAGTAGGGCTGGGTTGGGCATTGTCCTAAAGGCCTGGCAAAAGTCACTTCTCAGCAGCCTATAATATACAGAGTAAAGTGACAGGGCTTTCAACCTGTCCACAGAGGTCATGGTTTGCAGTCCCTGTATTTTCTTAGTGAGAAATGTTCATAGGTTCATAGGTAGGTACTAGGCTATCTGCGCAAAGGCATTTATAAGCCTAGCCAGAATGTGTTGGCTTTCACCACCCCGTTAGATTAGTTCCCTGTGCCTTTATCCAGCAGAGCCACTGAAGTGATCCCCGGGGTAAAGTTTCTGTTTCCCATCCAGTCGTCAAGGTTTCTCTTGAAGAGTGCTAATGAGGAGCTCTGCCTAATGTAGATTGGAATCTTGTTCCAAAGCATGGGAAGTCTCTGGGACAGGAATCTATCCCTCCAGCACGTCCTATTAATTGTTGTGGTGAGGTTTAGATCCCTAGATCATGTGGCTCGAGGGGGTAAGGTGTTCTTTAGGTGGAGCATGTCCATCAATTCTGGGTTGGACATGGCCTTGTATGTCAGGCAGAGATCACCTCTGAGCAGGTGGTATGCAACCGAGTACAGTTGGAGTTTCTTCAGTCGAGCTGCATAGGGCATCTGTTTGAGGCCAGTGATCCTCTTGGTGAGGTACTTCTGTGGTCTTTCCAGCTGTTGCAGGTGTCTTGTAAGGTACATCCCAAATGGGGCATTGTACTCTATGATGGGTCTGATGAGTGATGAGTAGAGGGGCAAAATGACCTCTTTTGATCTGGATGCAAACCTTTTGTGATTAGGTGGGCCACATAAAAGGATTTTCTAACCACTTTGGCAATGTGTTTATCAAAGGAGAGATTATTATCCACTTGGGTCCCCAGATCCCTTATTACATTTTCCGTATTTAGGGACTACCACCTATGTGGTAGTTTGTATGTACTTTGCTATTTCCAAAGGGAATAACTATGCACTTTTTGTCATTTGGCTTGAAGCCATAATTTTGACACCAGGTATCCATCTCAGTGAGACCCTTTTAGAGGATGTCTGTGTCAGCTGGTGAGTCAATTATAGCCCCTAGTTTGCAGTCGTCTGCAAACTTGGTCAGCCATAGTCCTTCTGTGCTTGTCTGTACCTCTGAGAAGTATATACCGAACAGGAGGGGTCCTAGGACTGAGCCCTGGGGAACACTACTTGTAACCGGTTTAGAGTCAGACCTAGCTTCCACAACTCTCACCATGTGGGTTCTGTCCATGAGCCAAATGGCAACCCATCTTGTGACATAGGGGTTTATGTTCAGGCTGGTGAGCTTGTCTATAAAACCAGAATGGGGAATGGTGTCAAACGCCTTAGTGAGGTCTAGGTATACTGTGTGTACCACCTTTCCCTCATCTATAGCCTTGGTAACTGTCTCAAAGAAGTCCACCAGGTTTAGGAGGCATGATCTGCCCTTAACAAAGCCGAACTGGGTAGGGTCCAGTGTTTGGAGGTTCCCAATGTCTCCGTCAATGAGTTCCATGATGATGCGTTCCATAGCCTTGCAGACCAAGCTAGTCAGGCTTATAGGGCGATAGTTCCCAGGGTCTGTTGTGGCTCCACCTTTGTGGAGCGGAATAACCGTTGCTGTGCACCACTCTATGGGTACGTAGCCTGTGAAGAGGCTGAGTTTGAACAGTGTGTTTAGGTGAGGGGTTAGTTCGTCTTTGAGCTCGTGTAGAACGCAGCCTGGGACACCGTCCGGTCCCATTGATGCTGTGTTTTTGGCTTTGGAGAGGGCTATTTTAACCTGAGTGTCTGTGGTTTCAGGGGCTCTACATTCTTCTGGTATGGTTATGGGCCCTTCTGGGGGTGAGAGGGGGGGTGAAGTTTGCACTGAACCTGTCTGCCAGGATGTTGGCAATATCGGTTGGTTCAGTGTATTTTGTGCCATTCTGCACTAACTCCGAGCAGATCTGAGCATTGCCACTTAGATTCTTGACATAGCTAAAGAATGCCTTGTGGTTATCTTTGGAGTCCTTGGCAAGTTTTCTTTCAAAGCTCGCCTTGGACGATTTTATGAGGGATCGTAGTTTCTTGCTGCTACTGATCAGGGATGTCTTCCCTTCTTGGAATTTTACTCTTTTCTGTACTAGTTTCCTCCTTCTATTGTATAGCTTGTTTATGGCAGGGGTCCACCAGACTGGTTTCCTTTTCGTGGAGGAGTGAGTCTTGGTTTTGCTTGGGATAGCACAATCCATGCATTCTTGTAGGTGCCCAGAGAATGCATTAGTAAAGGATTTTGCAGCTTGGACAGTGTTTTCCTTTAGCATGGGAGCTTTGAAACTTTCCACCTCCATCTTAAGTAACGTGAAGTTTGCTTTTGAAAAGTTTTTCACGGTGGTGTCCTTGTCTGGGGGTGGGGGCGGAATGTGGATATCCAAAGTGATTTGTTTATGGTCAGATCTAACCAGTGAGGGGTTGACCTCTGGTGTGGAACACCGGTCGTCCATGCTGGTGATGACCAGGTCCAATATGTTGTCACCTCTGGTGGGAGTGTTGAGCAGTTGTTCCAGGGTGTTTGAGTTTATAAATTCTAGGAAATTTTGGGCAAGGGAGTTAGTACTTGAGTAGTTCTCCCAGAAAATGTTTGGGTAGTTGAAATCACCATATATTAGGGTGTTTGGTAGGACCTTTATGTTACCCAATGTTTCCAGAAATGCGGAATGGGGGTCCTGGGATATGGTGGGTGATCTGTTGCAAGCTACAATCTGAATTGCAGTTTTGCCCATTGTTAGTTGCACATGGATAATCTCTAAAGCATCGTGCTGTGCCACTAACCTGTAGGTATGGGTATCCTTGATGAATATGGATACTCTCACACCTTTTGTATTTCAGTCCGAGTTCTGTGGCTGAAATGTATGGTATGAGTTGTAGCCTGGTAGTGCTGGGGTGCTCTCTGGAGCCTTAAACCAGGTTTCTGTTACTGCACATATATTGATTTTCTCCATACTGAGGAGTGCTTCAAGTGCGTGCATTTTGAGGTTTAGACTTCTGGCATTGAGTAGTGTTACCCTCAGATTTTTGTTACTTGTGCTATTGACAGCGGTGGGTTTGTCTTTTGAGCCTTGCCTAAAAAAGGCACTATGGGGGTGGCAAGAGCCTTGGCCAGTATTCGAAAGCCTAAGTGTGACAAGTGCAAGCCGTCTCTAGTGAAGCAGCATGGCTTGTCGAGCATGTCATCCCAGGCAGACAGACACTGGATCCCCTTTGAATGACACCAGAAACTTAGCCAGTTGTTGAAATTGATAATTTTTTGTTTATACCGTGGTATCATTCTTGGTGAGGGCAGGATGCTACTCAGGTTCAGGGTCATACCAGCCTGGGCTATGTGATCAGAGAGCTCTTCCATGTCTCTTTTCATATAGTCCAGGGAGGTACAGCTCAGGTCATTCACACTAACATGGACAATGACAGAGTCATATTTGTTCTTGTTCTGGAGTGACCTGAGTGCTTGTGTTATGTGGCGGATCCTGGCACCCGACAGGCAGCTAATAGTAACCTTCTTATTCAGCCTAGTGAGTGGGACGTCAGTGTGCCTGACTATAGAATCAACTATTACTAGTACGTTGGGTATGTTATTTTGCCTTCAGTGCTGTTATTGCATGGCACACTGGTTTTCTGAAGTATGGGTTTCATGGTTTCTGTTGGGGGTGGAGGTTGCTTGGATGTCTGCTTTGGAGGGCTCTGTTGCTTTTGCAGATTTTCATTTAGAGTATCTGAGTCAGATGACTCTCCAGCTGCTGCAGATGTCTGGTGAGCTACATTAAAAGGGAGCATTATACTCTATTAGTGGTCTGATGAGAGTCAAGTACAGTGGAGTTATAACATCACTTGACCTGGATGCTATACACTTGCTTATGAAGTGTGCTAAGTAGAAGGCTTTCTTTACCACTGTGGAAACTTTGTGGTTGAAGTTTAGATTGCTATCAACCTGTGTTCCCAAGTCTCACACCACTGGGTTGGAAGTCAGGGGGGTGCTGTGAATATTGTAATTTGTAGGGAATTCTGTTTTACCAACAGGAATAATAATGCATTTTTTATTTAGTTTTAGACCATGGCTTTAGCACCAGTTATTTGTTTGTGTTAGCCCTTCTTGTAATATGTTGACATCATTGGGAGATTCAGTGGTTGCTCCCAGTTTGTAATCTTCAGTGAACTTGGTGAGCCAGAGGCCATCTACATTAGCCTGGACTTCTTAGAAACAGATGCCAAACAGTAAGGAGCCCAGGACAGATCCCTGTGGTATTCCACTGGTGACAGGTCTACTGGTTGAGGTGGAGTCACCAATTTTGACAGTGTGTGTTCTATTGGTGAGCCAACTGGCGACCTATCTAGTAACGTAAGGGTTAATCCCTAGCTAGGAGAGTTTCTCAATGATGCCAGAGTGAGGAATTGTGTAAAAAGCCTTAGCAAGATTGAAATAGGCTGTCTACACTATCTTACCTTCGTCTGTGGCTTTGGTGACATTCTCAAAGAAGTCTACCAAGTTAAATAAGCATGATCTACCCTTAACAAAGCCAAACTGGGTTGGATCTAGCTTTTGGAGGTTCCTTATGTCTTTGTTGACAAGGTCTATGATAATCCTTTCCATAGCCTTGTAGATGAGGCTGCTTAGGCTTATGGGTCTGTAGTTCCCAGGGTCAGTTGATGGCACCCCTTTGTGCAGGGGATTACTGTTGCTTTTCTCCATTCTGCAGGAACATAGCCAGTTCTCAAGCTATGATTAAAGAGAATGCCAAGTGGGTCTGTTAAGTCTTGTTTTAGATTGTTTAGTAAACAACCTTGGATATTATCTGGTCCAAATGAGGCCATGTTTTTGGCCTTGGTAAACACAGAGATGACCTGTTCTCTAGAAATAATAAGCAGAGGGCTGGTATCAGGTATCCTTTGGGATGTGGTAGATAGGGATAGGGGGGTGAAATTTGCACTGAATCTTTCAGGTAGCAGGTTGGTGATTTCTTCTGGTATAGTATGAGTGATCCCATCTACAACCAGTTCAGCATATAGCTGAGCATTCCCTTTCAGACTTAGACAAAGTTAAAGAATGTCTTATGAATATCCTTGGCTAGGGATAATATTTTAGTTTCATAATTTGCTTTAGAAGACTTTATAAGCGTTCTGATTTTCTTGTGTAGGCTTAGGAGGGAACTGTTCCTCTGCAGAGTGATATCCCTCTTGCTTTTGGGCAACATTTTTTTCCTCTTGTTACATAATCTATTTATACCTGAAGCCCACCACTGTGGCTTGTTTTTATGGGAAGACCTGGTTTTGATCTGGTTAAGTACATCAGAGTTTATGCAGTCACTTAAGTGTTTGTACAGATCATTTGCTAACACTTCTGCATAGTAATTATTGATGTATGTGATTGCAGGTGGTATGAAGCTTATCATACCATTGCTTAGTAGGCTATAGTTAGCTTTGGTAAAGTTTTTTTTATAATTTTTTTCCCTCTGTGGTGTCAGTTCCAGTAGTTACTTCAAACAAGTCTGATTTGTGGTCTGACCTAACCAGGGAGGGCATCACACATGTGGAAGTACAGCGGCCCCTGATGTTGGTGACTACTATGTCCAGAACATTAGAGCCCCTAGTGGGAGTGCATACTATCTGTTCCAGAGCATTTGTGTTAACAAATTCCTACAGCCTCTGGGTGAGCATGTTTTCGCTCATGTATGTCCACCAGTCTATGGAAGGATGGTTGAAATCTCCCATGACTAAGGTGTTGGGCTGTATGGTGAGGGATTCCAGTAAATTGAGGTAGGTGGTGTGCATATCCTGGTTCATGGTAGAGGATATATAGCTAGAAATGATGTGGTATGGTGCTTCCCCAATAGTTAACTAGACATGGAATAGTTTGAGAGAGTCATGCTGTTTGACTAGTCTCGAAGTGTATGTAGTTTTAATGAAGATGGATATTCTTCCATCTTTGGTTCCTTTACGCTCATTTTGAGGTCTGAATGTGTGGAAGGCATTGTATCCTTGCACAGCTGGGGTGCTCCCAGAGGCCTTGAACCATTTCTTGGTAACTGCACAGACAACAGCATCCTCCAAGGTGAGCAGTGCTTCCAGGGAGTGCAGTTTTGTGTTTAAACTCCTAGTATTAAGCAGCATGACCCTGAGTTTGTCTCAATTAGATTATGTTGGAAAATTTGTTGTTTTGACAATGCCTAATAAGGGCACTATGGGGGAGGCAAGGGCCTTTGCCAATATCTGAAAGCTTAGGGGGCAGGTGCAGACCATCTCTAGAAAAACAGGGTGGTCTGTCTGCCATATCCTCCCAGGCTGACAGATACGGGATCCCCCTAGGCTGACACCAGAAGCTAAGCCAGTTGTTGAAGTCAATCATTTTTTTTATTTATATTGTGGCATCATACTGGCTGAGGGTAGGATACTGCTTAAGGCTAAGTACATACCTGTCTGGCACACATAATCAGAGAGTTCCATCATGTCTCTCTTCATATAGTCCAGAGAGGTACGTCTCAGTCATTCACTCCAACATAAACTATGACAGTCATAACAGTACTTGTTATTGAGTGACGACTACATGTGTGATTTGTTGGATCCTGGCACCTGATAGGCAGCTGACCGTGACCTTCTCCTTGTCTAATCTGGTGAGGGGAACATCTGTATGTCTCACTATGGAGTCACTTATGACCAAGACATTTGATGTGTTTTGCTTTAGGGGCTTATTTGTTGAAACACATGTGTGTGTTGATATGTGTAGTGGTTTCTTTTTGCTTAATGGTGAGTGTGGGTGGTTTGCATTTGGGATATCTCTGTTCTTTTGGTAGACATTTAGTGAGTACCTCCGCACTTGTACATGCAATCTTGCTGGCCCAGTTTCTAAAGTAGTATAATGTTATCTCATGAATTTGCTAAGGACAAGGTTCCAGAGAATTGTTTTCTGAGTGTAAGAACAGACCTAGCATTATACTCAAGTTCAGGCTTATTAATCTATACGACATTAAAAATGTAAATGTATAAAGAAATCTGAAGACAGTATTAAAAATGAATTATCTGAGGCTTTCTAAGAAAAATAAAACAATTCATGTTAAATGAACCACAAGTAAATAGAAAATATAATTATATAAATTGTCCTAAAATGTTAAGCAAATTTAAATCAGTTCTTTAGACGTGAGATCATACAGATTCAAATCATCCTCTCTCTTGAAGATTGAATGCCAGGCTTCTATGCCCAACAAACAGATGTCTCCAACCATCAAATGGGTGATAAATCTTCTGTAAAGAGCAGAGAAACCTCAAGGTCCAGTCAGCACCACAAGACCATCTAGGATAACACAAGATGGAAACCATAGAATGCAGCATTAAATACTGCACGCGGCCAAGTCATTGGCTTTGCTTGAATGGTAACAAAGTACAAACTCAAAACAACTGCAATTAAAAAAAAACAAACAGGCACTCATCACTCCTTCAGGCAATGGAGAGCCCTCCAAATTGGTGGCAACATCCAAATTCACCCAGAGCAACAAACACTGTGTGCTGCAAAACTGGAAAACCAAGCTTGGTAAATTAATGGTCCCGCCTGTACTCTGCCAAAATTCAAACCCTACCAGTTCAAGTTTTTGAAAAAATTCCAACAGCTAGTGAGCAGCAAATAAAATACCAACAAACCACTGTCCTGCAAGTTCAATGGCTTGAAGCTGTCAATGTTTGGGTCAGGCTGCCATCTGCTGCCACCTCTCAGGCTCTCACTGTCAAAGTCTCAACCCACATGTAGTAATACAGAACTCTTCATCACCCCTTTTTTCTTTTCCTTCATTATCTAATTCTCAAGAAGGGTATGACACCACCTTCTACAGAAGTTATTGACCAATATATATATATATATATATATATATATATATATATATATATATATATGTGTGTGTGTGTGTGTGTGTGTGTGTGTGTGTGTGTGTGTGTGTGTGTGTTTATCAGGGTTTATGACCTTAAACTTTGTCCAAGATCCTTATCAAGTAAGATACTGCAGACTGTCCCTCATTTAACATCAAATCAGTAAGTCACATTCATACCTGAGAGGATGACATGAGGTGCTCTTAGGAATTGGGGTTCTACCTTCACTGAAGCAGTGGTTTCATAGTACCCCCTTATTTTTAATGGATGATATGTTCAAAATGTTCATGAAAGGATTGTGCATGTATTCTTCATTAGGATACTGGAGAAAATAGGGTTCCAAGATAAATGATACACTGGATTAGTACCTGGTGTTCCTACTGTGGTGCTAGACTTTCAGGTAAAGTACGGTACATGTCAAACTCCTTAGCAACGCAACTGACACAGGTGTCAATGTGCTGTGCTCATACTTGACCCTGAGTACTTTTATGCCCTACCAAATCAGAACTCAACATTAGATGGCTTCAAGGTGAGAGAGTAGTCTCAAATCTCCAGCATACAATGATAAAGTAGTGGTATCAGTAAACTTGAAAATGTTATTATAGCACTAAATAAAGTGCTTTTGGATTTGTTGCAGTTAGTTGTTAAGTGAAATAAAGAGAAAATGCAGGATCTGATACAATTCATTCAGGCATCTGTCATGCTAAACTGACAAGTCCCTCACATCATACCCTTTCTAGAAGGTATCCTATCATCCCATGGAAGGTGTGTAAATCAGTATGAACCTTATTTTAGGATACATGCAAATGGGTACCAAGAAGCTGACTGCAGGGATACATGTGCAGCCTATTCTAAGTCATAATTCAAAAATTATATTTTTGGATGCATTATATCTCCCATGGAACCTACTGCCATTTTAAATAAAGCAATAGCTATCTGGCTATCTGAGCTGCATGTTTTTCTTTTTGACACACAAGTTTGATATTCTGATTTATTTAGATACTGTAGTTGTGGACTTAGTTTGAGCTGTTACTGGCTTGAGACGAAAGATTTATTTCATGACTGGGGGCCTACACACTGTGCATTGTGAATTATACAATGAGCAATAATTTATACTCAAAAGCATATACATTGAATCTGGTCTATGTTAAATATTCAAACTTCCAAAATGTCGAATACCATATGCTCGAGACCATATGGTTAATATTTGGAAGTTCGAATATGTAACAAAAAAAAAAAAGAAAAACATACCTTAACAGTGTGAGCAGGGGGCAAGCCCCCCTGCACTCCCACACCCCCTACTTAAATATACCAACTCCGAGACCGCGCTTCAGTGCAGTAAAGTGAAATTATCCCATTCTGCACCATATGGCGCCATTAAAAGTCAATCTTCAAACACTTGAAATGTCGAGCATATGGTCTTGACCATATGACGTTCGACATTTCAAGTGTTCGTTTAATTGACATAGACCCCACTGAATCAGCAGAGCAATCAGTGTGCCACTATAAATTCAGCATTACCTACAGAAATAAGTGCAGGTAACTGTAGCTGTTAAAATAAAATCTACAGTTGCCATGTTCTTTGATCCACCAAGTAAAACAACACAAATTTACCTAACAATAACTTCCAACCTCTCCAAAGGCAAATAAAACCAAATAAAAAACAAAGCGAGACATAAAACCTTTAAAACTGTAATTTAAAATGAACAGGATATCTGCATAAAGCTAGTGATCTATGCAGGTGCCAGTACATACATGTCCGAGCAGAGGCATAGCTAGGATAGGGAGAAGAGGTTAAGTGCCCTGGGTGCAAAGTGTCAGATTCAGCAGATCGCAAATGATTTTCAATGCATATTATCATTTAGAAATAAATGCAGTGTTGCATTTGTGGTCAGAACTGAAGCAGTGCAGTACTCCATATGTGACATAAACTGCCAGATCAGGGAATATCCCTGGGTGCAAGAATAGTTATCCACACCTTTGTGTTCAGTGCATGTGCTGTACTCTAGGAAGCCATCTCTAACCACAGAAAATGATGGAAAAAGAATAGTCTGTCAAGAAACTTGCACATACAGTGCTGTTATTTAGAAATATATACATTTTTTAAATAACAGCACTGCATAATAGCAATAACCTACTCCTGTGTGTGGGTAATGTTGGTTTACCCATGTCGAAATTACTAATTTGATCACTTAAGCTTCACTGTCACAGTCAAATCATGCCAGCCATATGGGTAAACCAAGTACCACTCATGCCAAATCAAGATTTATTGCTAAAGTGTTCATACTCCAGTATCTGTGTTTTGGAAGACTAAGCTAGAGAGTTTACAGACTCATCGTTACACAGATTAATAGTAATTTGTAAAACAAAATACACTGCATTGCTAACAAAGTGGAAAAGCAAAGTCAAAAAGAGACAATGTCAGCTTTATGAAATAAAGAACAATCATTTTGCATGGAGGCAAGCCCTACACTATATCTCTAAATATTCTAACTCTGGGATAGTATAATCTTGAGAATAAAGGGAAACGTCTCTACCCCAAAGTTCTCTGATCTTGCCCAATGCACTGCTTGCATTTAGAGACATGAGTATTAGACAGATCTTCATCAGTAAATCCCATTACAATCAAAGACTAGTAGGTAAAACATGCAAATATCTCTCATTCTACCCACAGACCTCACTATGATTTGTTTATTTGCATATTTTGAGTTTATGAATTAGCCAGGGGGGGGGGTGCCTGTTTTTGTGTTCCTTGGTAACCAATTGGCATAGATTCAATAATGTATTATGTTTAAAAAATATTTTCACTGTACTGCTTTTTTCAATTAACACATTTTTACTTCATTGTTTATTTTTGGGAATATCTCCAAATATACCTTCAAAATTTAGCTTCAAAATGAGGTTTGTTGCACGAGTTTACTTAATAGTATGAATTATTTTAACTTAACTTTGTAGTATACACTATTTAAATAAAATCAAATGTTATTATATCAGCAATTATAATGGTTGCCCTTACACTAATTTATGTTTAGTTTTGTGTTATCATGAGCCAAGAGGTTTTAAAACCTTCCTATGATCTCTAGTTATTTGTTTATTTTGTTGTGTTTTGTTTCATTATGTCCTGCAGCCTTAGCCCAATGTTGCGTGACATTATGGGTCCTGTGGCTTTATGTTATACAGTTTCTTTATTGATACAGTTGGCTTACTAGTACAATGTGTTCTACTTGGATTGATAATAGTATTTACTCTTTATTCTGAGACCTTAGAAGGGTCACTTTTTCTGAGTCTGTTTTATCTATCTCATAAAATACCTTTAAGTGAATGACACTTAGCATCTCCCAACCACATCACAGCTAAGGCAGTTTGCCTTCTTCTTGAAAACTTAACTTTAAAGAATATTTTGCATTTTATTAGTCTGACAAATCTGTATAATTATTTCCCTGTTTTTCTTATTATTTGTTCGGTAAGTCCAAATGTTGCGTTTCGTTGATGTTGTTTGCTAATTTAACCAGTTTATCTGCAGTGGATGGTGCTTATTGTCAATGAATAGAAAGCTTAATTACTTAAATGACTTGTCAGCGTTTTCAATAATGTGAATTAACTAACTGTGTGAACAGATTGCGTATAGTCACCTTCATTAAGAACCTCAACAAGAAACACATTTCACATGAGAAGTTTATATTATGCAGATAAAAGTAATTTCATTAGAACGCATGCTACTGACAAAAATACAACTCCTGATCTACTGAAAAAATAAAATAAAATATAAAAACAATGCTTTTGCAGGGTACAAGACTCCCTGAACCCCCACAACCACGTACCTCTAAATATACTAACTCTGGAGAAATAGCCTTACCCTAACATTCTACAAAAATTCACAAACATACTTCCCACACTGTAACAGACACCATTCAAATACCCTGAAATAGATAACAATAAATATGATTCCATGTTAAATGGTGTCTTCTGACACCTTCAAAAATTCAAAACAGAAACATGCTGCATTCAAGGTCAGTCTAGTTTTACTGCCCCAATACAATGATAATATTTTCAGAGAATTATTCCAAAATTAGATAATTGACTAGCACTAGACTGACAACGGAATTGCCAGTTGAGAATACAAAGAGATCCTTCTAAAGAGAAATCCTAGAGAAAATTAGAATATATACACACTTAAATGCAAGTAAAGTACTCAAAAGTGGTCAAACATTAAGGATATACCAGAAGTGGTGTTATTATTGGCACTACAAACGCATTTAGAGTCTTTGTCCCCTTGACTCTTCTAAAGACAATATTAATGCAAAGACAGGGTTACAAGAGATTAAGGACAGAAAAGAGATTTTTGCTTTGTGTCTTCTGCATAGAAATACATTGAAATCATCCCTATTGCTCAGGTCATCCCTGGTCCTTCATCAGAGTAAACTCTAACTGAAAAGAATGGTGGGACCCTTCAGCAAGTAGATGTGGGGTGAGGCAGAGGTGGCTCATGCTATAGGACTGCAGGACTGCAGTCCCCCCAGCTGTGAAAAGACAAAAAACAAAATTTAAAAAATTGTGAAAAAAAAGGAACAAAAAATAAATATTTCTCGAGTCCTGGAACTCCGCGCATGCATGATTGCACAGATTGGGAATGCCACACTACTTTGTCAGCAGTCTGGATGGGAGGAAAGGCCATCTCTGCCCTGCAGCCCAGAAGTCTATGTGGTGATGGCTCCACAGAACAGAAGACGTCCGGACTGCAACGTCCACAGGCTGGAGCCTGCTCTCGTGGGGAAACCTTCCCCAGGAAGAAATAGCATTTCAGGTAGGGAAATGAAACAAAAGCTATTTTCAGAGTGTGTGTGTGTGTGATATGCCTGCCCCAGTTGCTATATACTGGTGGCTGGAGAGAACTCAGGATGCATGGTGGTGGGTAGTCAGTCTTGAACCCTGTACCCTGGATGCAGGTAACAACAGCCTGCATTCCCTACCCACCACCATTCGTTAAAAAATTGCAGATTTTTGCCTCATATTTGTTGTGTTCTGTTCTTCATAAAATCTGTGGTTTCTGTATTTTTGCTGTCTTACATAGCTGATGGTGCAATGGTAGCATTGTTGCCTGACAGCTACAGGTTTTCTGGTTTGATTCTTGGTTGGGGTGCCTTCTGTAATGAGTCTGCATGTCCTCCTTGTGTTTGTGTAGGTTTTCCCTAGGTGCTCTGGTGTCCTCCCATCTTACAGTGACTTGTGTCTGGACTGTTTCTCCCTGGGCCTCTTCTGAAAATTGGCTTTTGTTGCAAGTCAGACTTTCCTGGTTAACAAATGTTAAATAAATAAAAATGGAGAATTTCAGACTTCATATTCTGCAGAAAGTACATGGTAACACAAAACCTTTTATTCTAGAAATTTTCTAAGTTTATAATATGGATATTTGAAAATTGTCCCTATTTTTGGGACTGTATTCCCCCATTATTGGGTTTGTCAAGGTTTTTTGTGCTAAGCTTGAGAGCTATGGTGAGAACTGAATTCACTGAATATGTTTGGGGGCTGTATTCCCCCATTACTGGCTTTGCCTACATTATTTTTGCTAAGAGGTTGAGAGCTATGGCGAGAACTGAATTCACTGAATATGTTTGGGGGTTGTATTCCCCCATTATTGGCTTTGTTCAAGGGTTTTGTGCTAAGAGGTTGACAGCTATGGAGAGAACTGAATTCACTAAATGGTAGCCATTCAAGTTTCCTATCTTTCACAAAACAGCTGACTTGGCATAGTGGTATCTTGCTTTGACTGTTTTGCACAGGGTCCTGGGTTCAAGATTTAGCAGTGAAATATATGGTAGTATCACAGAATTTTATTCTAGCAACTTTCCAACATTATATAAGCAATGTTTAAAATGTGTCCTTGGTTTTTGGGGCTTTTGCCCCCCCCCAATACATTTTGTTTTTTCCAGATTTCTTGTGCTGCAAAGTTCAGAGATACAGCTGAGTGTCGAGTAGATTTTACAAGGAGCTGAGAGCTGCCGGGGAACAGAAGTTTAGTGCTGCTTATGCTGAGCTGGCATGCATTGTTAATAGCACAACCAGTAGTGTACTTGCTTTTGATGCAGAAGGCTGTGGGTTCTACACCCACAGTGTGGAGATGCATTGCTAATACTGTACTGTGTGGTAAAGGGGGTGGATGCTGCAGTCCTTTTTGGCAAAAATACCTAATAACTATGAACCTGTTGTCAGTTTGCCATCCATTCCCTATTGCAGTATTACTAGCTTATCATTTTTTAATGTAATATAGGCAATTTATTCCTCAAGGGCAGCAGGCACTTTATTTGTAGATGAAACAATGAAATATAAAATTGTTTGCTAGCAGCAACCTCCTCATTAGTTACAGATCTCTTTAATGTGGAATTATTTAGATAACTTTTACTTCTTCAAAGATTGTGCATATTTACTGATACTGGTGGACTGCAGAAGTTTGAGTAGACTTTTATGATGGAAATGTTCTGAACTGGGAAGTTTTGTCATTATTGGTGCATGCATTTTGTTTCATTGTTTACTGGAAAAATATTCAAAACAATAAATTTAAAATGCCTTCTAACAACTGTACTGTATTGTACGAGGAATGTAATTTAATACAATCAGGAAGGTCTATCAAAGAGCACATGTATGTTTTATGTGGAAGGGCCGATGATTTGAAAACAGCCCAAAGTTAATCATTTTCTGCCACTGGCAAAATGTATTTTATTTGAATGTGGGTTTCAATGCTGTTTCAATGAATGTGAGTTTTAAGGGCAGACAAGTTTTAATGGTAAGTCTATTTTCACTGTGAGAATGCATTGCTTTGTTTACCAGATGTCTATTAGTGTTTGTGCTGTAAAATGCAAAATAAAGCTTTCAAATGAAATCCAAATCATCGCAGAAGTAAAGCAGTATGCACATTACAGTGTTTATGGTAAATCTGGTGAAATAATCAAGGAGTGAGACATTGGAATGGCTGCAGGGGGGAGGCTCCATTCGACCATGATTTTGTGAGGGTGGAAGGGCAGCAAACTCAAAGGCAGCCCCGGCTAAACTACACCTCTCAACTGTCCAGATTTTTGCAGAAGGAATAGATTTTTGCTTCTTATTTTTGGTTTGTTCCTCATAAAATTTGTGGTTTAATGGCAAATCATTTAGGAATTAAGTCACTAAATAATGGCAGACATTGAGTTTCAGACTTCGTAACATTCAGAAAAATGCATGCTAAAGCAAGACCTGCTATTCTATCAACTGTCTTATGTTTATACAAGAGCAATTTTTAGACTGTTTGTATGTTCCCCCAATATATTTGGCCTTGTCCAGATTTCCTGCATTAAGAGGTTGAGAGGTACATGCAAATAAATCACTTTATAGAATTAGGAATATCCAAACCTCTCAACTGTCCCCAATTTTGGTTCAAAATGTTGCTCTCCCCCTAATAATCCCTCCACAAAATGGCAATTTTGGAAGAAAACATAGGAGGGTTTACAATTATAAATAACTGTAATGATCAGAATTATAGATTACTTTTATTTCAGAAATGCATGTAGATTCTCTTATTTTGTCAGCTGCTCAAGTTAACAGTACTAATATTAAAAAAGTGTCCCTTCTTTGACAGGTTCCAGCTGTATTATGTGTCAGTTCTATATTTTTGCATCATGTTTGATCCATTTTTCATAAAACTGTGGTTTTCTGGCAAATTAGTGTCAAATCTTTAGAGACTGACGTTAGAAAATAATGAAAGACATTTGAGTTTCAGACTTCATATCCTTCCAAAAATTCATAGTAATGCAAGACCTACTACTATTCTATTATCTTTCTAAGTTTATAAGAGCGATATTTAAAAATTGTTCTTATTTTGTCCTTTGTCCCACTTCTATGTATGGCGTTGTCCAGATTTCTTGCTCTGAGGTTGGGAGGTAGGAGTGTCAGAGCCATCACCATCAGTCAGAGACATTTCAAATTGTGACATACTTGTTGCACCCCACTCCCCCATGTAGTGACTCTGGATGTGTCCAAGCAAGGCAAGGAGCAGTTATGCAGTGTAAGTGTGCAGAGTACTAAATATATAGTTGAACGACTGGTAAGCTAACAAGCCACTCAATAAAACGTTAAAAACTGGTTTGTTGATTCAACTTTTTAATGATAAAAATAAAATCAATGATACAACGACAAAATGTCTCCGTACTAAGCGCTTTCACCCAACATCATATAGGGCATCTTCAGAGTACAAATTCTTTAAAATGAAAGCCATCCTTTATATACTTTGAATTAAATAGATAAATTAATTAATTGTGTAATTGTATAATTGTATAATTGCATAGTTAGTACTGAAGAAACACTGAAATACGTCTAAACCCCAAAACAAATGTCCAATACTGTGAGCAATAAATAAAACATAACTGTTGTTTTTCAGATAATTATTTGATGAACAGTAAATAGATAGAAAAGGTTAAACAAAAATTAAAAATTAAAAAAGATTCAAAAGTAAACAGCAGTCACAAAAGTGCAAAAATCTCACAAGGTTTAAATATAATATACACATACTTGAATATGAATATGATAATGTGTAGTACTACTACAATACTTCTACATTAGCACTTTCTTAATATATTTAATGTGTGAATTTATATACTTGTAAATAAATAAATAAATAGCAAATATTCAATAGTAAACTCTTCCAATACTGGATATCTGTTCTAAAAAGTATTACATTGTAAATATAATAGTAATAATAATATATTGTGTATAAATATGTATTAAAATTTTAAAAATATTTAAAAATATTTAAAAATATTTTAAATTTGTAATATTTAAAATTTGTTAAAATCATACATAAATGAAATATGGTTTTAATTTAAGTACACTTGAAATAGAAACATAGTCATTAATGCCTGGCAAAGTACAGGTATTCAGCCTAAGTTGCCAAAGGCATTCCTTAGCTTCCAGAATAACTTTTTCGTCACCTCCCTTCTGCACATTATGTGGCATTTTGTCAATAATAAAAAATAAGAATCTCTTAAAATTTGAACATTTAACACTGTGGTTGTATAAGGCACTGGTATTTTTATGTGTTTTGATGTCTCTGACATGTTCTCCTATACGTACTCTAAGCTTCCTGATTGTTTTGCCAACATAAAATGCTTGGCATGTGGAACAAGTCGCTACGTATACAACCATAGTTGAATTGCAATTACAGTGGCCTGGACATCTGATTGTTTTGCCAAAGTTTGTTATAGCAACGTATGGGCCATCATTAATGTATTTACAAACTTGGCATGCTCCACATTTACTCATTCTTGACCTTTTGAAATTGTCAATGTTGGTACTAGTTTCAAAAATGTCTTTAAGGTTTCTACCTCTACTGTAGGTGATCTTCGGATATGTACCCACCACTTCTAATAATTCTCCATTGCTACTAATAACACTGTTCCAAATTTCATGAATAATGCTCGCAATTTCAGGAGATGTTTCAGTATATGGTAATATAAAAGTGTCCTGTCTAGACTTAGCTTTTTTATCTTCCATTGTATTGCTGACACCAAATTTAATGCTAGGTCTATACAATAAATACCTTTTAACATTAATCTCTTGCTTAATATTGAATACTAAATCATTTGGATAACCCCTTTCTAAAAACATATTAAATAGTTTTTCCATCTCAAAATTAAATACTTCGTCATTACTAATAATTCTAGACAGCCTCACCATCTGGCCCTTAACTAAATTTTTCTTTTGGTAATACGGGTGACAGCTGTCAAAATGTAAAAAGGAATTTGAAAAAGTATTTTTCCTGAAAATATTGGATTGTATGTTGCTGTTCTGGAATGAGAAAACTATATCCAAAAATGCACAATCATTGTTATAAATTTGATTAGTGAATTTTAGAAAACTAGACGTCTTACCCACATATTCTACAAATTCAGCAAATTTGTCCTTACTTCCCTTCCAAACAATTAGTATATCATCCAAATATCTTAAATAAACAACAATTTTATTCCAAAAAGGGGATGTAAAAACGTGCTCTGTCTTCCAGTGTGTTAAGACCAAGTTTGCATATATTGGGGCACATCTTGCTCCCATGGCCACACCAGTTTTTTTGTCTACAATATTCTTCATTCATGTATAAAAAGTTGTTTTCAAGAACAATTTCCATCAATTCTGTCAAGAATCTACATTTTGAGCCTTCCATACCACTAAATTTTAATAGAGTAGCCTCAAACATTTCCAAACCTTCTATATGTGGAATTACTGTGAATAAATTCACTACATCTATTGTAGCCATAAAAATGTTAGGCCCAATTCTTTCATTGCTTTGTCTTATCAATTCTAGACAGTGCCAGGAATCCTTTAACACATGTGGAAGTTTGCTAATTGTCTCCTTACAATGAAAATCTATATATGCACCAATAGCCTCTGTATTGGATCCCTTTGCAGAAACAATAGGACAAAATGGGGGGTTATGTGTATTCTTGTGTATTTTGGAAATTCCGAAAATGGATGGAATAACTGGAAACTCGACTGATAAATAAGAAAACTCATCCTTGTTAATAATTCCATCCATTAAATATTCATATAATAACTAATCAATCTTGGTGTATGCTCTATACATTTCACTTTTACTTACTTTTTCGTAGGTGTTACTGTCACCCAACATGTTGGTCATCTTGTTGTAGTAATCTGTATTTGTCATTATAACTACACCCCCTCCTTTGTCTGGTTTCATAATTCTGTAGTTGCCTGACGTAGTTCTCTCAAGCAAAATACTTCCCCTGAGGTCAAGTTTTGCATATTGTATGTTTTTTTGGTTAGTAATCTCCTAATCTGAACTTCACATAGTGTTTCAAAAACATGAATCATACAATTCTGTGGGGGTATAAATGTACTACTGTGTTTTATAGTAAAGTTACCGGAATCACAAATGTAATTAGTGTTATTTGAAAAAAAGATTTTTAAATTCAATATTCTAGTGTACAATTTTAAATTAATTAACAGTTTGCCTATGTCTAATTTAAAAGAAGGCACAAAAGTAAAACCTCTTCTAAATAGGGCTAAATAATCCTTGTCAGACTTTTTATCTGTAAAATTGTATAAACTAAAACCCCCTTCAGTAACAATGGAACAATAGTTGTCACTGTCTATGCTGCCAGAAATTTCGGCTGTTCCAAAATCAAATGTTCGATGTCCATTCTTTAATATGTTAGTACAATTAATGTCTAGCAACTGAAGGGCGTAATCTGGTGTATTAAAATAATTTTCATCAGTTTGATCTAATGCAAAGCATGAACTTATATGCGCCAAGAATTGGCTCTCTGTACTGTTCTGTTGTAATTTCTGCTCTGCTGACAATTGTGACTGCCATAACGCTCTCGTATCCATTCTGATCTCCTGAGAGATGGTTCTTCTAAAAAAAACCCTGGCCTTCCTCTTCAAAATTGTTTTCAACTCTATTTGATATCTCATTAGGAGGGGCTCTATTCACTTCTCTACCAGAACCAACCTCAGTAGTTGTAATGTTACGTTTCATGTTCCTGTATTCTTTAAAATGAGTGTAAACCTTTTTATTCTTATAATCAGAAGTGTCTCTACTAAGTTTGTGATTTTTAATGTCTAACCCTTTGTTAACAAATTTGTCCATATCTTTAAAAATGTTTTCTAAACGAAACTTGTTGTGTTCATATAACAAATCCTGTTTTATACTTTTGTCTAACAAACACAGTTGTTCATTTAAAGATACCAATTTATGATTGTTATTACGTATAACAAGCTTTAAAAGTTCCAGTCCAGTTTTGTCAAATAATTCAGTTAGCTCATCAAATAAAACAGTACCTTCTTTGAAACCATAAGGTAGTTTGAAAACACATAGTCCTTTTGGTACTTGTCCCAGTTCCACGGATCTTTCAAGAAATGCATTATCCATTTGAATTGACTTGTAGGTCCGTAACAAACGTTCAAACTCCTTGAATTGTGTATTAAGACTTCCCATATGTCTACCCTTCAAATGCTGTCGGTCATACAATGAAGGAGCTGCTAAAAAATGTTTAAGTTCTGTGTATTTGGTTTTGTTTCCTACTGCTGCATCTAGCGTACCTCCATTCTGTCCGCCCCTAGTGTTCTGCGTGGAGTTACAGCGTGGGTCAACTCGAGTGTCACTTCCTGTGTTGACTCCTCCACTAGTCGGACTCCTGGAACGATTACTAGCTGGCGGTCTATTGAAACTGGTGTTAGGAGTAGAATGCAAGGTATAAAGCTGCTCCTGTGAATCGGATACTATGATCTCTTTTGTGACCGGGCTCTTCTGCATTCTATCATGTAGAGTCTTAATAAGTTTTTGTGTTAATTCAATATGTTCCAAAATTAAACGATCCATTTTGATCCAAATAGCAGTAATCAATTCGGAACTGTCCCCAATGCTTAAACTTCCAACCAGATGGCTCTCAACAACATATAAGTGTCACAAACCAGATATTTGTGTGCACAACGTAAAAAATAAAATGAAAACAGTAATACCAACCAACCAGAATAGAAACAGAAACTGAGAGACTGAAAAACAAAAAAAATAAATATATAGTTGAACAACTGGTAAGCTAACAAGCCACTCAATAAACCGTTAAAACTGGTTTGTTGATTCAACTTTTTAATGATAAAAATAAAATCAATGATACAATGACAAAATATCTCCGTACTAAGCGCTTTCACCCAACATCATATAGGGCATCTTCAGAGTACAAATTCTTTAAAATGAAAGCCATCCTTTATATACTTTGAATTAAATAGATAAATTAATTAATTGTGTAATTGTATAATTGTATAATTGCATAGTTAGTACTGAAGAAACACTGAAATATGTCTAAACCCCAAAACAAATGTCCAATACTGTGAACAATAAATGAAACATAACTGTTGTTTTTCAGATAATTATTTGATGAACAGTAAATAGGTAGAAAAGGTTAAACAAAAATTAAAAAAGATTCAAAAGGAAACAGCAGTCACAAAAGTGCAAAAATCTCACAAGGTTTAAATATAATATACACATACTTGAATATGAATATGATAATGTGTAGTACTACTACAATACTTCTACATTAGTACTTTCTTAATATATTTAATGTGTGAATTTATATACTTGTAAATAAATAAATAAATAGCAAATATTCAATAGTAAACTGTTCCTATACTGGATATCTGTTCTAAAAAGTATTAAATTGTAAATATAATAGTAATAATAATATATTGTGTATAAATATGTACTAAAATTTTAAAAATATTTAAAAATATTTAAAATTTGTAATATTTAAAATTTGTTAAAAATCATACTTAAATGAAATATGATTTTAATTTAAGTACACTAGGAATAGAAACATAGTCATTAATGCCTGGCAAAGTACAGGCATTCAGCCTAAGTTGCCAAAGGCATTCCTTAGCTTCCAGAATAACTTTTTCGTCACCTCCCTTCTGCATATTATGTGGCATTCTGTCAATAATAAAAAATAAGAATCTCTTAAAATTTGAACATTTAACACTGTGGTTGTGTAAGGCACTGGTATTTTTATGTGTTTTGATGTCTCTGACATGTTCTCCTATATGCACTCTAAGCTTCCTGATTGTTTTGCCAACATAAATACTACAGTAGAGGTAGAAACCTTAAAGACATTTTTGAAACTAGTACCAACATTAACAATTTCAAAAGGTCAAGAATGAGTAAATGCGGAGCATGCCAGATTTGTAAATACATTAATGATGGCCCATACGTTGCTATAACAAACTTTGGCAAAACAATCAGATGTCCAGGCCGCTGTAATTGCAATTCAACTATGGTTGTATACGTAGCGACTTGTTCCACATGCCAAGCATTTTATGTTGGCAAAACAATCAGGAAGCTTAGAGTACGTATAGAAGAATATGTCAGAGACATCAAAACACATAAAAATACCAGTGCCTTATACAACCACAGTGTTAAATGTTCAAATTTTAAGAGATTCTTATTTTTTTATTATTGACAGAATGCCACATAATGTGCAGAAGGGAGGTGATGAAAAAGTTATTCTGGAAGCTAAGGAATGCCTTTGGCAACTTAGGCTGAATGCCTGTACTTTGCCAGGCATTAATGACTATGTTTCTATTTCTAGTGTACTTAAATTAAAATCATATTTCATTTAAGTATGATTTTAACAAATTTTAAATATTATAAATTTTAAATATTTTTAAATATTTTTAAAATTTTAGTACATATTTATACACAATATATTAGTATTACTATTATATATACAATTTAATACTTTTTAGAACAGGTATCCAGTATTGGAACAGTTCACTATTGAATATTTGCTATTTATTTATTTATTTACAAGAATATGAATTCACACATTAAATATATTAAGAAAGTACTAATGTAGAAGTATTGTAGTAGTACTACACATTATCATATTCACATTCAAGTATGTGTATATTATATTTAAACCTTGTGAGATTTTTGCACTTTTGTGACTGCTATTTACTTTTGAATCTTTTTTTTAATTTTTAATTTTTGTTTAACCTTTTCTATCTATTTACTGTTCATCAAATAATTATCTGAAAAACAACAGTTATGTTTTACTTATTGTTCACAGTATTGGACATTTGTTTTGGGGTTTAGATGTATTTCAGTGTTTCTTCAGTACTAACTATGCAATTATACAATTATACAATTACACAATTAATTAATTTATCTATTTAATTCAAAGTATATAAAGGATGGCTTTCATTTTAAAGAATTTGTACTCTGAAGATGCCCTATATGATGTTGGGTGAAAGCGCTTAGTACGGAGATATTTTGTCATTGTATCATTGATTTTATTTTTATCATTAAAAAGTTGAATCAACAAACCAGTTTTTAACGGTTTATTGAGTGGCTTGTTAGCTTATAAGTGTGCAGAGTATTCCCCCATCCAAGGTATACACAAGTATGGCAGTGGCTTTTCATCTGTCCTTGATTTTGCAGAATGTTCTGGTTTTCTGTCATATTTTTATACTGTTGATTTATACTTCTTATTATTCAGAAAATGCATGCTGTCGCAGTGTCCTGTTGCTCTGTGTTTAAGTAGCAGTGCTTTAATGACCATCAGGTAACTTGTCTGAGATTGTAAGATGCAAGTATATGCATACTGTTAAATAATTACCAACACTGAAAGCCTTTTTGTTGTTGCCATGTAGAGAATATTTACATAACTAGATAATGTACAAGCCTTAGGTATTGAAATGCATATGACAGTATTTGTAATAAAGGACAGGATTACAGTATTTTCAGAAGGTCATTACATTTGTTGGAGATTTGCAGTCATCTTTGCAGGCTTTACCAGTAAACTAACAGAATGCCAGTCTATCATGTGCTGTCCATAACCTGTGCAGTAATCCTTTAAGCAATTTATCTTGAGCTTGTTTCTTGTTTGCTGTTCATTTTTTACTTTGATCATGTTTTCCCCATGAAACAAGTAGATAGTTGTTCTCAGGCAGTAGGTCTTTGTTGGATAAGAAATATTTTTACAAGTGGGGGTATCACAGAAATTGCTACTTTCAGCATGTTACTTGGTACTTTTATAAAGCTGAATATAA
>NC_056744.1:112394669-112489669 GCF_019279795.1 Protopterus annectens
TAGTTAACTTTTGAAACTTGTATCTGAGCTAACTTTGCTAGGTTGGGTAATTAAAGTGAAGGTTAGCAGCCAGTCAATTTTAATGACAGAGTATATTGTGAAGCTGTCTGCACTAGATTCATATTTAATGAGATACTTTTTGATATTTATTTTTATAAGCAGATTATGATACTAATGAACAGTCAAACTTGAGTCTATGTGCACATTAATAGAAATTGAGCCCTGTTAGCTAAAATCAGCATATATAAAATGTACAGTATATATATGTCTACATTTTGTGTGTGTTAGTATTAATGTTTTGGGCCTTCAGCCAGGCATTGTGGCACAGAGGGATGAAGCACTGACTGAGTCCCAGGTAACTGGGGATTGATTAGTGGCCCCGGCACTGGAGAAGACACACGGGGGAGGGGGGAATTATTAAAGAGATGGGGCTGCACATGGTCAAGATGCACACAGGGATGGTTTGATTTCTCCAGCTCAGACCAGGAAAACCACCTGTTGTATTTCAAGGCTGGTGGTCAGTGCTGTCTGCAGTCAACATCCATTGTAGAAGTGATAGGACATCCAGCAAGAGCAGCCCACTGCATGTTCTTTCCACTTACACAGACAAGGCTGTGCAGGGACAGAGGGAAAAAAGGGAAATACCTGAACCATACCTGATGGCTGCCTAAATGATAGCCATTCTCAGATGACTCTCATCCTCAGTGGTGAGAAAATGCATGGGTCACTTAAGGGGGGGGGGGGCTGATGATAAGCAAGGGTGAAAATGTTTAACTTTCAGCTGTGACACCAGAAAAATATTGCCAGTCCACCTATCTGGAATTTTGCAAATAATCATATGTCATTTGTGAATATTAATATGATTCATATGCCTGTCTTACAAATGTAAGAGAACTATACGTTATATGTATATTAAACTACTAGTGCAAAAGTGTGTGTAAAGTACTGAGATAAAACATAACTACAGTGTGCCCTACTGGAAAAAAATAGAAATGTAAACTATATACCTGTGCAAATGTATGTTTTAATAGTAGAAACTGGAACATACAGAGTTAACTTGCAAAACTTCATGAAAATAAGTTGAAATTGTTTTACAATTGTGTTATCTCAGTTTCAGTGCAGCAAGCTGACACAATGTCGGGAACTAGAGGTTTTCCAACTGTCTTGAAACAGAAATAATTACTAGGTTTCAAATGTAAAAGTGTTTAATTGTTTTACAACTTTCAGTTCTGAGCAAACATCTGAGAGATATGTATTTTCACAGAGAAATGTTAAATTTTGTTAAGCTTCTGTTAGCCTGGAAACTGAAGGTAGGTGACAAAGAGTGATGTCATCCAGGCTAACCCAGCAGTAATGTTTTGATATTAATGTGGAAACTCTCTCAGAGACGGCATTTTGTATCTTGTCTTGAACCTAGAAACATTCATTCAGCACTTGTGAATCTGCCTTACTCTGTAATTAAGTCTAGAGTACACTGATATCTCTTAGATATAGATATGGCTATAGTAAAGATTAGTTTAGATGTTTTCTGTATTTATTTGAGACTGTCCTGTAATGTTGTTTTCAAATATTTCCTGTGATTCTGAACTCTGCAGTTACTGTGTTGTTCAAGTATTGTCTTGTTCTTTTATTATTTCTTATTAAATATATTTAAACCCTTTAATTGTGGCTAGTTTGTTTAGAGATATTAAAACTCTTAGAGTACTTGCATATGCATTTGCTGACACTGTACAGGCCACTCCTATAGCCTTGCAAGTCTTGGTCACACTTACCATTTGGATTAATAGTAACATTATACAGTAAGATTGGGCACCCTTTGGTAAGGGCCTTAAAAGAATTTGATAAGTAGTGGCTGATGGTAGCTGGTACTACCTTATAACAAATACAACTTAAAAAAAGGCAAAAAATAAAATTTTAAAATACCACCAAAACCACCGATCTAAGAAGTAAGCAATTTTAATGAAACACTTAGCGCCTCAGCTTGCACAGCCTTCCAAGAGTCTAGGTGCTAAGTGTTTCAATAAAATTGATTACTTCTTGGATCGGTGGCCTTGGTGGTACTACCTTATAGTCTGGGCCTATAGGGACATAGCTAGTAAACCTGTGCCAGACTTTCCCAGGTGTGTGTTTGTGGCTGTGCATAAATCAAATCTCAAAGTGTGTGTGTATGTGTGTGTGTGGGTGTGTGTCAGCTACTTGGGCAGAGACACAAAGCACTGGTTGGGCAGAGAGGGTGCTGGAGGTTTTGGCTTGGCCATTCAGATGAGATCTCAACCCTATAGTTGTGCCAGTGTGGAGTCTTATTGGTGATCTGGAAAAAGAGGGAAAAAAATCAGCCCCAGACTGACTGTGATCTTTTTGTGCTTTTAAGCGAAGTTGTACTTTACTGTGTGTGTACTTGTCATCCTCCCAATGTGTACATCCCTCACTGGTGCTAGTGGTGAGGATTGAAGCTTCTTGATTACTGTGCCAGTGCAGGGGCATCACATTGGCTTTAATTACTTTTAATTTACATGGGATTGTAATACAACTAGAAGTCCCGGCAAAGGGGAAGGTTTACATTTCATACTTTTGAGCAATTGCAAAAAGTTTGATCTATGCACTGGTGACTTTGCTCTTTATTTGTAACAATGAAGTGTTTCTGGTTTGTAATTCTAGATGGAAGTTTTCTCCAAAAGTGTCCTATATAGTCTTTGAAATCTGCATTGTTTTAGGAATTGTTTATTGTGGTGATTTTACTTTAAGGGATGATTGGAAGGTTTGTTTAGGCTGATAAAGTTGTAGAAACTGAACTGAAGAGCATTTGCAAGAGGAAATAAGAAGTTATCAGCAATGGTCAGCCGAATGCAGGACAGCCAAATGTTGGTCAGGATAAATTTTACAGAAGGGCATAATGCCAATTTAGTTTGTAGCTACCTAAGATAATTTGCTTATTTTTTTTTATTTTTAAATAGGTTTTGATATGCCCCTGCAGGTAACATAGCCATAGAAAAGTCTAGAATGAATAAGGTTGGTAACTAATTTAGTCTTTTCTGTGAGTGTAAGGAATTCCCTGGCTCGGTATACACTAGCTAATGTGATATTGTATTTTTTATAACTGAGAGAATTCGTTCATCAGACAACTGCATTTATTATTAAATATATTTAAACCCTTTAATTGTGGCTGGTTTGTTTAGAGATATTAAAACTCTTAGAGTACTTGCATATGTATTTGTTGACACTGTACAGGCCACTCCTATAGCCTTGCAAGTCTTGGTCACACTTACCATTTGGATTAATATTAACATTACACAGTAAGATTGGGCACCCTTTGGTAAGGGCCTTAAAAGAATTTGATAAGTAGTGGCTGATGGTAGCTGGTACTACCTTATAACAAATACAACTTAAAAAAAGGCAAAAATAAAATTTTAAAATACCACCAAGACCACCGATCCAAGAAGTAAGCAATTTTAATGAAACAGTGCCTCAGCTTGCACAGCCTTTAAAGAGTCTAGGTGCTAAGTGTTTCATTAAAACTGATTACTTCCTGGATCGGTGGCCTTGGTGGTACTACCTTATAGTCCAGGCCTATAGGGGCATAGCTAGTAAACCTGTGCCAGACTTTCCCAGGTGTGTGTTTGTGTCTGTGCATAAAGCAAATCTCAAAGTGTGTGTGTGTGTGTGTGTGTATGAGTGTGTGTGTGTGTGTGTGTGTGTGTGTGTGTGTGTGTGTGTGTGTGTGTGTGTGTGTGTGTGTGTGTGTGTGTGTGTATGTGTGTGTGTGTCAGCTACTTGGGCAGACACACGAAGCACTGGTTGGGCAGAGAGGGTGCTGGAGGTTTTGGCTTGGCCATTCAGATGAGATCTCAACCCTATAGTTGTGCCAGTGTGGAGTTTTATTGGTGATCTGGAAAAAGAGGGAAAAAATCAGCCCCAGACTGACTGTGATCTTGGTGTGCTTTTAAGGGAACTTGTACTTTACTGTGTGTGTACTTGTCATCCTCCCAATGTGTACATCCCTCACTGGTGATAGTGGTGAGGATTGAAG
Source organism: Protopterus annectens (assembly GCF_019279795.1). Lineage (NCBI taxonomy): Eukaryota > Metazoa > Chordata > Ceratodontiformes > Protopteridae > Protopterus > Protopterus annectens. The sequence continues at coordinate 112,398,697 of NC_056744.1, forward strand.
CTTCTTGATTACTGGGCAGGGGCATCACATTGGCTTTAAGTAGTTTTAATTTACATTGGATTGTAATACAACTAGAAGTCCCTGCAAAGGGGAAGGTTTACATTTCATACTTTAGAGCAATTGCAAAAAGTTTGATCTATGCACTGGTGACTTTGCTCTTTATATGTAACAATGAAGTGTTTCTGGTTTGTAATTCTAGATGGACGTTTGCTCCAAAAGTGTCCTATATAGTCTTTGAAATCTGCATTGTTTTAGGAATTGTTTGTTGTGGTGATTTTACTATGCACTTTAAGGGATGATTGGAAGGTTTGTTTAGGCTGATAAAGTTGTAGAAACTGAACTGAAGAGCATTTGCAAGAGGAAATGAGAAGTTGTCAGCAATGGTCAGCTGAATGCAGGACAGCCAAATGTTGGCCAGGATAAACTTTACAGAAGGGCATAATGCCAATTTAGTTTGTAGCTACCTAAGATAATTTGCTTATTTTTTTTATTTTTAAATAGGGTTTGATATGCCCCTGCAGGTAACATAGCCATAGAAAAGTCTAGAATGAATAAGGTTGGTAACTAATTTAGTCTTTTCTGTGAGTGTAAGGAATTCCCTGGCTCGGTATAAACTAGCTAATGTGATATTGTATTGTTTATAACTGAAAGAATTTGTTCATCAGACAACTGCATGTCATTCAATATTTAAAGCTGCTGATCTTGATCCAATTAATTCTGGAGCTTCTCTGCTACTTCTTACTATTCCCTACAGGCTCAATTTTCAAGCTTAACTACGATTCAGTACATAACACAAATGATAATGATGTCACCTTTGTCGCCTTAATTAGACCTTCCTTTACCTTAAAGTGCATTGAAAGACCTTAAAATAAAATGGGGTCTGCCTTATGGAATTCTGTCCCACTGGCATAACAAATGATCTTACTATGTCTTCCTTCAAATACTCCTTCGAAGAACATTACTCTGAATTAATGGAGTGTCACTGTTTTGATAAACATTCTCAGCACTATGCCTCACACTGCCTAGTCTTTCTACTTGTCCTTCTAACGTCAATAGAACTGTAAACATATGACACATAATGTAAATATACTGCTGTTTTATTGTATTACTGTTACTCTACTGTTTTATATTACTGTGATAAATTGCTAATATAGACCTGAGTTTGTTTGTGTCTTTCAGCTTTTCCCGGTTAGGAGTTGCCACAGCGGAACTCCAGTCCGCTAATGATTGGCAATTGATTTTTACGTACCGGCTTGCCAGGCCTGACGCACAACCTTCAATGAAGGTACGCCCATTCACGCATGTCTCCACGCAGAAGACGCTCTAGCTGAGAATCGAACCGGACAGCGTCTTACTGTGAGGTGACAATGCTACCGCAGCACCACCACCGCAGGTGGGTAATGGCAGAAAAGAGTCACTGGACATCCCACATACCAGTTAACAAAGGTGTTATATAAACAAATTAATAAAGTAATAGTACTTAAGAAAAAAGCACCTAATTGGACTCTAGTACAGATTACTTTAATACATTAAACAATAGTCTCTACAGAAGTGGTATATATATCCCTCCATCTTCAACTATATCATTAGTGGGTGCCTACATCAAAACAATTCTACAACAGTAAACCAAAAAACTCAACCTTCAGCCAAGATAAAAAAGAAGGGAGAAACTAAACTCTTTAGCTGTTTTCTTAAATTCTTAAAGGAATTTTTTTAAGATTGTCACCTTTTAAGTGAGCCAAAGTGGGACATGGGGGGTGTAACCAATATGACACTGGCTACACCCTCTATCCATGACATCATCACAGGAGTGGTGAAGGATATGCAGCTATGACTATGACTGTGTGAAGTTATTACAACATGCTGAAATTTAAACTGTGCAGCTGTAACAGTAAAAGTGAAGCATTACTGCAAAAACAGTTATGCACATTACTAATACTATATAGCTGTAACATACCTGTCAACCTCTCAGTGCAAGAAATCTGAACAAAATCAGAAATAATGGGGGACAAAGGCCCCAAAAAAGGAGAGATTTCAAATACTGCTCCTATAAACTTAGAAAGTTGCTATAATAAAGGGTTTTGCATTATTATGTATTTTCTGAAGGATATGAAGTCTGAAACTCAAATGGCTGTCATTATTTACTATTATTTAGAGACTTCAATCCTCAATGATTTGCCAGAAAAGCACAAATTTTATGAGGAACAGACAAAAATATGAGGCAAAAATCTGGAAAGTTAAAAGGTATGAGCTGTAAAAGTAAATGTCTTTCGGCTTTTCCCGGTTAGGGGTCGCCACAGCGGAACTCCGGTCTGCTAATGATTGGTAGTAGATTTTTACGTGCTGGCTTGCCGGGCCTAATGCACAACCTTCAATGAAGGAACGCCCATTCACGGATGTCGCCCCACAGAAGCCGCTCTAACTGAGAATCGAACGGGCAACGTCTAACTGTGAGGCGACACTGAATAAAAAAACACTGTGCATCTTAAACAAATTAATATGTTTATTTAAAAAGCAAAAAAAAAAAACTTTGAATTCTACATATTACACTAACCATAACTGTTCTAAATAAGAAATAAAAATGCACACAAGCATTCTAACATTTTTAAATTTGTATAATTAGAGTATGTTTATTGTAAATTAAAGTAAAAACATCAGCATTCTACTTATTACACTAACTATAACTATTCTAAACAGGAAAACTACAAAAATGTATATATTGCACACTACAAGCACAATAAAATAAATCACTTATTTTAAAATGTGTAATTTGCATTTGATTTGATAGCATGAAGAAGTGCCCTGTTTGATATAATATTTGAATAAAAGTCACCGCATTTCACCCAGTAATTTATACTTATCATTAGCTCAGCTTTTAACAAGTTCAACTGCAACAGTTTTACACAGCTGTCCATTTATTTTAACCAAAGAGGAAACTCTCTCCGCAAATCTATCAAATGTTAGTATACATGACACCCTAGCAATTACAGGATACAGAGCAGTCAGCTCAGGCCCTTCTTTGAAAATCTTCAGCCGCTTTTCTCCTTGTGATAAGCCTGTAGTACATAATTTTTGGAGAAAGAGCTTGATTGTAAATAGTCTTGGAAAATTGTCTTTATTATGTCCTGCAGACTGTTGACAATGGTCACACAGAGTAAGTCACTGAATGCAAAGGACTCGGGTAAAGATAACTTGGACAGTGGAAACAAGCAGTTGTTTTCACTAAAATCAAGCCACTGTTCTAATTACTTGAATACTGTCTCCAAGAACATGACAAAATCTTTTTTCAGCTTGTTGAACAAAGTGCTGTCAAGTGCCCTAAGTTGTCCACCAAAAAAAAATCTTCTGCTCTTGCCTGTAGTTTTTTCTTGAGATAAACCATAGCTGAAAATGTCTCCCTGGCAGTAAGTGCTGCTTTTTCTAATATACTTATGTGCTGCTTGAAATAAATGAGAAAAACACTGACAAAGTACAAATAGTACCAGGGCAGTGTAGGCAATGTTTTCTCATCATGCTTATTATCTGAAAAGTACAGCCATATCTAAGGAGTGGGGGGGTCTCCTCATCTCCCCAGAAGAAGGAATATGACTGGAGCACTGGGAGATTTTTTTTACTCGCTCAATGGCTGACAGGAGTGACAGCCATCTTGTTAGCACATGCCTTAGGAGATTATTAAATTCCATTCCTCAGAATCCAAAGAAGTCTTTCAAATCTCTGGTTCACATGGTGGAAATGACTGAAAAATGTCATCTCAAACACTTCCACAGGCATCTTTTTTGGGTGCATTATGAATTATGTGGGCACCACAGTTAGCTTTCTGGAGTGATGAACACTTTTCTTTTAATTTGGTATATACCCCAGATTTCTTTCTATAGTTAACACTGACATTATCAGCCCCATATGCTGCTCCAGGGCAAGAAGTGATGTTTCATGATGTTAGAGATCTGTTTATTTATTTATTTATTTATTTATTTATTTACATTTGTTGACTGGGAGTGTCCGACTGGACGTAGGTCCATTTTCAGCGGAGGCCCGGGGAGAAAAGCTCCACAGTTAAAATAAACAGACAGTAGTTACATTGGATTACATAGCGATTAACAATTTAACATAGCAATTAATTGCAAACATATTTACAGATGAAGAACATAGTACATCAGTAGACAACTAGAATCTTTATCTGCGAAGTACATAACAGACATTAACAAATGTTACAATAAGACGTTCCTGCTGTATAATACGTACTAGGCTTATGAGCATCTGAGCTTGCTATAATCAAGGTAGTAAGCGGGGTGGAAAGAAAGGTAGTGGTTGGATGGGGTGGGTGATAGAGTGGGAGTTGCAAGGGCATAGCCAGCATGTTTTTAGGTGTGCTTTTAGTAAAGTTTTGAAGTGGGTGCATGATGGTACGGAGGTAATTGTGGGTGGGAGGGAGTTCCATAATTTAGCTATGGCGCAAGAGAATAGTGCTTCACCAGCAGAGTTATTGGCTTTAGTGATCTGCAAGAGATTTCTGTTGCTGGATCTTAGTGGTCTGGTGGTGCAATAGGATTGGAGTAGATTCTGGAGGGATGGGACATTTAGTGGATGGTTTACTAGTTTGTGGGCGAGTGATAGTTGATACCATTAAAGGAGGTGAGGGAGTTCAAGCCAGCCCAGTTCAGCAAGTGAGAGACAGTGGTGACTACGGTAGGATGCCCCTGTGGCAAATTTGGTGATTTTGTTGTAGCAGGTCTCTAGCTTGTTTAGATTGCATTGCCTTAAGTTGGTATATATATTGTAGAGGTATAAAGCAGGGTGGAGATAAGGTGGGAATTTGCTATTGAAATCTTTGCTGCTTTGGTGAGAAGTTGCTTATTTCTGTATAACGCTCCTAGTTTTTTGTGGACTTTTTTTATGGTCATGGATATGTGAATGTCAAATTTGAGTTTATTGTCTATTTCCACTCCTAGCAATTTGGTGTGTTCAGTTGGGTATATAGTGGTGTTGTCTTTTGCTGTGATGTTAAAGTGAAAGTTGTTTAGAGTATGTTTGGTGGGTTGGAAGATGAGTAGTTTAGTTTTGTTTGGGTTGAGTATTAATTGGGCATCGGATAACCAAGTTTCAACAGAGGAAAAGGCCTCCTGTGTGACTTTTTGCAGTTTGGTAGGGACTGGGCTAAGCAGATGATGGTTGAGTCATCTGCGTATTGTATGAGTGTGCCATGTTTGGTGGCAGAGGCTAGATTATTGGTGGAAACAGAGAAGAGTAGGGGTCCAAGGATGGATCCTTGGGGAACCCCTATGGAGACAGGTAGTTGGGGAGATATGTCATTCTGCCATACAACGGATTGTTGGCAGTCAGACAGGTAACTCTGAAATCAGTTGGTGACTGATTGAGAGAAGGATAGGTTATTGAGGACAGAGATGAGTTGTTTGTGTCAGACCATGTCAAATGCTTTAGAGAGGTCTAGGAAAGTAGCAGAGGAGAGATAGCTATTGTTTTTATACTGAAGGATAGTGTTAGTAAAGGAGAGTAAGGCAGTGGTGGTGCTATGGTTTGGTCGGAAGCCATGCTGAGTATTGGAAAGTAGGTTGTTAGTAAGTAGGTAGTCTGAGACCTGAGAATGTATGCATCTCTCTAGTATTTTGGAGAGTGGAGAGAGAATAGCTATGGGGTGGTAATTGGTTAGTTCTGTGAAGGGGCCACCTTTGTGGAGGGGAATTATATGTGATACTTTCCACAGTGTGGGAACATAACTTTCTGACAGAGATCAGTTAATCAAGATGGATACTGGTTAGGCCAGAGCATCAGCTGCGATTTGTAGGTATTCACTTGGGAGGTTGTCTGCTGCTAATTTGGTGGGCTTAACTTTAGTTAAGAGTTTTTTTTTTTATGTTGGAGCTAGGTACAGGAGAAAAAGAGAAGGCAGTGGGGAGATTACTAGTTGAAGGTGTGGGTTGGAAGGGAGGGGCGTTGTGTTGTTTAACTAGTGATAGTATGGTTCGTGTGAAGTGTGTGTTGAATGAGGTAGCAATATTTTTGGAGGAGTGAGGGATGTTAGGAGGAGGGGTACTGACTTTACCAGGGTGGAGGATGGAGTTTATGGAGGACCAGAATTGTTTGGGGCTGTGTTGGGAGGAGTCTAGGGCAGACTGGTAGTATTGGAATTTGTCCTGTTTTATTAGCTTTTTAACTCTATTGCGTAGTTCTAGGAATCTGTTGTGATATGACCTGGGCAGATTCATTAGGCTCTTCACAGAAGTCGAAAAGGTCATTCACCACCGCATCTTCTTTAAAAAAGTACCGTGCAACAAGTGGAAATAATTTATGTTTCCCTTGTTGGAAGTATCCGATGATGGCAATGAAGTGCCTGGTTTCTGCAGGTCATGTAGGAGGCATTTCAACAAGTGCAGCCACAGAACATTTTCAACAATGTCTTCAGCCTTGGTCCTTCTGCAATATAGTTTCCTTGCAACAGTTGAGTTACTGTAGAACTGGCTGACCAATTTTACTGCACATTCCAAACTATTATGAGGAGATATTATGCTTAACTGCATGGAACTCCTCAGAGGCTTCTGCTGCAATGATCTTAAGTTCTGTTTTTTTTTTTAAGGTGTGCATTCCTTGTCTATTTTGTTATTAGGTGACTTGATTTTGCTTGTAGAATAGCAATCTTATGTTGGTCAGTTGCCTTATGTCATGTGACAGCATTTCTTTTTAAGGTGTGCATTCCTTGTCTATTTTGTTATTAGGTGACTTGATTTTGCTTGTAGAATAGCAATCTTATGTTGGTCAGTTGCCTTATGTCATGTGACAGCATTTCTTCCAACATATATGACTAGGAATTCCTTTTTGCAGTACTTGCAGAATGCTTTCAGATCACTCATTTCTCAATTCAGTTGAATTCCATTTTCAAAACATTCTGCCACTTGACATTCTATTATTATACATACATACATGCATACATACAAATATTTCAAGCACGGGCATTAATGTCCTTCTAGCTTGCCAATATGCCAAAACACTTGTTCCCATAATAAGTATTGAGGCTGTTCTTAAAAATATCTAAACTAGTACTTGCTTTAATGTAATTTGGTAGCCTGTTCCATGCATCAGCTACTCTGTCACAGAACCAATTAGTACACTTCTCATTCCTATAGAATCTTCTACATAGATTATCTGATGATTCTCTAGTACTTTTTGATAACCAAAAACATACCCAGAGGTAGTTGTCTCTAAATGCCCTATACACCTGAATAAGATCTCCTCTTAAATATCTGTAAGAGACACTGTGCAAGTTCAGATATTTTAGTCTTTCATAATAACTTAAATTTTCACATCCGTGGATGCCCTTGATATATTTCCATTGTAATCTTTCCAGTTTACTCATGCTTGTTTTCTTATAGGGTTTCCATATTGTTATTCCATACTCAACTTTGGATCTAAAGTAACTAACAAACGATGACTTCATTATTTTTGATGTCCTAGACTTTATAAATCTTTTTATATAACCTATAATTCTATAACTGTCATTAACTAATTGGTTGATATGATTAGAAAAACTCATAGCTGAAGTTACCCGTATACCCAGGTCCTTAAATGAGTCCACAGTTTCAATCACTGTGTGCTGTATTAAATATTCACCTTTCAATTGTTACCTACCAAATCTCATATGCTTAGTTTTTGATGTATTTATCAGCATATTAGTCTCCTGTGCCAAAATGGTCAATTTAGTCAAGATATTTTGCAGACATGCCTTATCTGTAACACATGTAATCAGTTTACCCAATTTCAGGTCGTCTGCATATAGACTGTAGAACACGTCAGATAAAAAAGTTAGGTCTGAAAGATGCAATCTAAACAAGTAAGGGCCTAGGACAGAGCCCTGTGGGACACCCTGACTGTAACCAAGGATTTTGCCTGTCCATTTGGTATGTGATACTTGCCATGTCCTATTTGTAAGCCATACAGCTATCCATCTTATCAAGAGTACATCAGTACCTAGTTGTACTCATTTATTGATCAGTGTTTTGTGTATGACCCTGTCAAATGCTGAAGTTAAATCTATATAAATCACATCACAACACAATTTTTCATTCATAGCTGTTATTATAGTGTTGTAGAACATCATATTACAGGTGGTAATAGATCTGTTTTCAACATATGCATAGTGATATATGGTTTCAAGTCCCAACCTATCCAGTTCTGACAATAACTTATCCAATATTACCTTCTCCATTATTTTTCCACAACATGAAATGAAAGTAGACTTAAGGGTCTATATGGCTCTGGGTTTGTCCTCCTCCCCTTATTAATGACAGTAGACTGTGATGAAGCTGCTGCAGTCTTCATTCGTGAATATGCACTTACCGGACATACAACACACTTAGCAGAACTGTGTCAGCAGGATGAAATAACATAGCAAAACGGGCATTTCAAAGAACTGGCATGAAACACAGCATGTGAAAGAACTGGCTTGAAAAACACTGTCATGAGCAACAATGGCATCTGAAACTGGCATAAAACATACTATCATTTGAAAGAGCTAGCATAAAAAACACTGGCATTTGAAACATTAAACAATTTGTAAAGTGGTTCTACCTCATCTATGTTGTAGATTTACTGAAGACATGAGCAACAGAAGAAAAAAAGGAGACTTTTTAACACCGTAAACAATTTAAAAAGGTAGAATAGTTAATGACGTAGTAGCACAATAGATCCTATAGCTAAGTATGGTGGGGGAAAAACATTTCAACAATTAAAACCTTGACATTAACACATCTGATAGCCATACCTCTCAACCTCTTTAGAGCAAGAAATCTGGACAAAACTAAAAATAATGAGGGGATAAAGGTCCAAAATCAGGGAGACATTTTAATTATTGCAGTTATAAACGTAGAAAGTTACTAGAATAGGTTTTGCATTATCATGCATTTTTTTGAAAGACATGAAGTCTGAAACTCAAACAACTGTTAGTAGTGACTTCAAATCCAAACAAATTGCCAGAAAACCATAGATTTGATAATGAACAGACCAAAAATATGAGGCAAAAATCTGAACATTCTGCAAAAATTGCAACAGTTGAAAGATATTTTAACAGCTGTGTGTCCTTGCTGCAGTAAAATCATCTAACCAAAGAAAATAAAAAGCACCCTTAAAAACCAAACAACAGACAGCTTGATAACTATTAAGAAATATTAAAACAAAAACACTACAGATTTAGCTTTTTGTTCAAAATACTCTACACAAGTAAGCAGGGTGAAAAAAATTAAAGCATTAACACTATAATAATGATTTGCCCTCCACAATAAAAAAATATAGACACCAGGACAGCCACAATGTAATCTATTACCACTATACCCAAACAACTACAGTTTACTTCTGAAGATGAGATTAAAAACAAATAATTGAATAAATAAACTAGCTGCACATTTCCACCTTTAAAGGCAAACTACCCCAAAGCAATTCTATCTGTAAACAGCAAACATTGCTGAAACAACCACGATACAATCTATTAGTGGAATACCAAATGCACTACATTTATTTCTGAACATGCCCCCTCAAAAAAAATAAATAATAATATACACACATTTTTTTGGATGTGTCTGGACAGATGCATGCCAAAGGGAGCATTATAATCAATGAATGGTGTAATGAGGGTGGAGTAAAGGGGGACAATGACATCCCTAAATCTAGACGCAGTCCCTTTGTTTATAAGCTCTACAATATGGAAGGACTTTCTTACAGCAATAGACACATGTTGGTCAAAAGTTAGGTCACTGTCCACATAAGTTCCCAAATCTCAAACAACTACATCCACTCTTAGTGGTGTATATTCAATGTGGTAGTTCCCTGGGATAATTGACTTCCCAAAGGATACAATAATGTATTTTTTGGCATTTTGTTTCAGACTATGATTTTGACACTAGTTACTTATTTGAGGTAAAACTTCCTGCAGGATGGCTAATTCATTTGGGGATTCAATGACTACTCCTAGCTTTCAGTCATATGCAAACTTAGCCAGAGCCCTTTGGTATTGACTTTTACTTCAGAAAAGTAGATGCCAAGCAGGAGCGGTACTAACACAGAACCCTGGGGGACTCCAGCGGTAACTGGTCTCTGTGGAGGTAAGTTCCCCTAGTTTGATTATCTGCATCCTATCTGTGAGCTAGTTTGTAATCCAGCTGGTGACATAGGGGTTTATTCCCAGTTTATTTGGCTTTTCTACTATGCCTGAATGGGAAATTTTATCAAACATTTTGGCCAGGTTGAGGTATGTGGTGTTTACCATTTTGCCTTCATCCTTTGCTTTGGTGACCTTTTCAAAAAATCCACCAGGTTGAGTAGGCATGGCCTGCCCTTGATGAATCCCTATGTCCTGATAATTCCATGATAACTCTTTCCATGGCATTACATATGAGGCTATCAATCCATATATTATATAGCCATTATATAGGGAATAAAGCCGTGACTGCAGTGCAAGTGACACAAGTTTGATTATTGGTCTAGGCACCTTGAGATCAGGTAGGGGAGGATAGGAGTGAGAGTCCACTGGAGCCAACCCATCTTTGAGTGGAAGGCGGTGGCTCTGCCTCACCTCTTAGATGACATCTAACAGGAGAGCAAGGTGTTACATTCTTGGAGTAAAGGCCTAGGGAGCACCAGCTGTCATAGTGCAGATACACCAGCCAATGGGAATCTGCATGCAGAGGCATATTCCTTTTGGAAGGCAATATGCAGCTGAGCTTGGTGAACAGCCAAAGGGGGGGGGGTGCACTGCCCAGGTGAGAGGAGGTAGCCCTACAGGACCAGCAAGTTTGCCAACTCACTATCATCTGACTCCCAACTCTGGGATAACAGATAGGCCAAAAAGACTTCCCTGGTAGAAACAAATAAGTGGCTCCCACAATGTGGAATGACTGGGTCATTTGATTGCGGCATGTAGGAGTCATCGGGTGAAGTTCTGAAGGGAAGCAAAAAAAAAAAAGGAAAAGTACAACTGCTCATAAGTTTTCACTGTCATAGTCCTTCTCTTACTATCTACGTTCAACCTTTCTAAAATATGGTAGAGCAAAAGCAAACTAACCAATAAATATCACTGCTTTAACTGTCCAAGTTAAATGTGTGTACCTGCATATCTGTAAATACTGCCTTTCATCCATGTGTGTTCAATGATGAAGTAACAAGGTTAATATTGACATGACTGGAGTACTTGAGGAGATCACTACCTATAAACTTTCTGTTGGAGAGAATAAATCTTTTTTTTTTTTTTTTTTTTTTTTAATCAACTAATTCATTTCAACAGTTTGTACTACTGTGATGACTAGACTAGCAGAGACATAAAACCCTTGGAAACCATGATCACACATTTTAACACACTGATTCATGAGAACAACTTCGAATAAAAATAAAATATTCCTGTCAAGGGACAAATACTGTGCATCATCATACTTTAATTGACATTCCATTTTCTAAATTATGTATTTCATAATTTACTTGTATTTACCATCACTAGTTATGCAGTTAAGTTAGTTCTGGATACAAACAAAAAATATGTTAAAGAACAAAAACACATGTACCCTGGGATTCATTAACAATTGTGCAAGCTTTGCACAAACCTACATGAATTAAGTTCATTAGTATGATGAACAGAAGTGGTGGCAGCCATGAAAATGTACAAGGAATCTCAACCACACAATGTAAAGAAAATGGCTTGCTGTAGGCAAACCTATTATGCGAGCACATGTAGGCAACATATACAATGTAAGGGTGAGTTGATTGAAAGAATTAAGATGCAGGTCATGTTAAAAGGGAGAATGTACATAGAATACAATGGGATTAGTGCAGAATAGGGTTGATACATTTTAAGTGGGCAAAAGTGGGGCATGGGGATGTGGCCAATATGACACTGGTCACACCCTCTAACATGATATCACCACAGGTGTGTTAAAGGAGATGCAGTTATGGGTACAACAGTGTAAAGTTATTACAGCATACTGAAATCTCATAAACCATTTAAATTATGAAGCTTTAACAGTAAAAGTGAAGCATTACTGCAAAAACACAAACATTACTCAGTTGTAACAGTAAGTAAACTTTACAGAAAAATACACTACTCAAATTTAAACAATTATATTTATTTAAAAAAGTAAAAAAACTCTTAAATTCTACATATCACACTAACAATGACTATTCTGAAACATGAAAACTAAAAAATCTACATACTGCGCACAAGTACACTAATTTTTTAACATGTATAATTAAGAGTATGTTTATTACAAATTAAAGCTAAAGTAAAAAGTATATATATAAAATAAACAACACAAAATAAGACTACATACTGAACACTAAAAGAAAACTAGACTAAATCATTTATTTTTAAATGTGTACTTTGCATTTGATTTGATGGCCTGAAGAAGTGCCTGGTTTGGTATACTATTTGAATAAAAGTCACAACATTTCATCTGGTAATTTATAGTCATCATTGGCTCAGCTTTTAACAAGTCCACACTACACTGGTTTCTCACATCTGTCCGTTTATTTTTCACCATAGAAAAAACTATCTCGGCAAATGCATTTGATGCTGGTATAGATAATACCCTAGCAATTACCAGACATAGTGCAGTCAGCTCAGGCTGTTCTCTGAAAAGCTTCAGCCACTTTTCTCCTGGAGATAATCTTGTGGTACATAATTCTTGGAGAAAGGGCTTGATTGTTAAATAGCACAAACAACTCTGACCCAAAAGAAACCACCGACTGTGGTAAACAAAAAGTCAAACAGCAAAGCAAAATTTCTATTTTTTATTCTAGCGCTTCGGTATCTCCACCTTCAAGGAATAACAAACACTCAATAAAATACACACATTTTAATATACCACATAGTTAATTACATTCAATTAATAATTAAGCAATAAATTACCCCCTTAAAGTAAACACTTCCAATTCAACTCATTATTTAAGCCTTTAGGCACCAATGTTTTATATTTCAAAATATAAATACTTTCCTTATACAATAACTTATGCTTCAAAACATCTTCATCATTATGTAAACATTCCACTCTTTCTAAAATTGTACCCTGTAATAAAGTAATATCACTATTATGTAGCATTTTAAAATGTAAAGCAATCATTTTGTCTTCCCTCATATTCTTTATATTCCTCACATGCTCCATGAATCTGATACAAAATTCACGTTTTGTTTCCCCTATATAATATAACTGACATGGGCACCTCAGGGCATATATAACTCCTTTACTTCTACATGAATAGGTGCCTCTAGGTTCAAAGAACTCCATTCATATTATGGAACATATTTACAATATGTGTACATATGCTGCATTTGTTACAACATAATGTTCCTCTGACTGGTGATGTATCTGGTATATCCACAGCTGACATACAAAATCTGCCATTTACTACTAATATTCACCAAAAACCTGTCCTCCATCAAATATTTCCAGTAGTACTCTATTAGCGTCCTCACCGCTTCATTTTTTATATTGTAAATAGACACATAATAGATTGGATCCACTACATTTTTATTGCTTATTTTATTTATATATATATAATTAATATAATTATATTTATACTTATTAATACTACCTCTCACATTTTTACCTAAACTTATTTCATCCCATACTTTGGTCTGGGCTCCTTGCATAATGTCTGGATCGTATCCCATTCTCAAAAACATATTCTTAGTCTGTCCTATCTCACTTAATAATAAATTTTTATCACTACATAATCTCGAAATATGTAACAATTCCCCAAAGGGTAAAGCCTTCAAAACATGGGATGGATGACAACTAGTAGCGTGTAAATATTGGTTACCCTCAACAAATTTTCTATGTATATTTGATGAAATATCTCCATTTTCCTTTCCCTCCAAAACAAGGTCCAAATATATCACTTTACTCCCTTTCTGACGCCCATCAAATGACAGGCTAAAAGGATTCTTATGTATTTCCAACATAAATTCATCAACTTCATCCCTACCACCCTCACAAGCAAATATCAAATCGTCAATAAAACGAAAATAAAAATTAACATATTTTTTCATAAAATTCAAATTAAATAAAAACTTAATCTCAAAAAAAGACATAAAAAGATTAGCATACATGGGGGCAAACGCTGCCCCCAATTGCAGTGCCTTGTTTCTGTCTATACAGCACATCATCAAAATAAAAATATTCTTAAGACAAAAATTTACCAAATCAACTACAAAATTTGAGAAGGGGCTATCTCCCAAAAAATATGCAATAGCTTCTAAGCCATCCTTATGTTTTATAGTGGTGTACAAACTTTTAACATCAACCACCAGCCAATATTTATTCTTATTCCAAGTTAAAGAGGAAACTTTCCTTAAAAAATCAAAACTGTCCTGTATGTATGCCGGGGATCTCTGAACATATGGTAGCAGTATTTTATGTAATACCAGGCCAACATTATGTAAAAATATTTGCAAGCCGAGATAATAGGTCTACCAGGAGGATTCTCCATACTTTTTTGCACCTTAGCCAAACAAAAGAAAACACCTATCTCACTGTTTCGGTTAAACAACCTATCCCTAACATCCTTCTCGGTGAAATAGCCTAACCTAATACTTTTATCTAACATTTTCTCATATTCAATTACTGCTTGCTCATATCTGGTCCTATCACATTTCTCATACACATCAACATTTTCCATGTGCTCCATACACATTCTATAATATTGTAACGTGTTCATAATCACTATTTTGTTCCCTTTATCCGAAGGTTTTATTATTATATCCTTCCTACTTCTCAACACTTTCAAAGCTTGCCACTCTTTTAAAGTTAAATTGTAAGGTATCTCATGTTTGTTTAACAAAACACTATTACAAATATTTTCTCCTCCAAATCCTATCATGGAGCCAAACTGAGAAATATGTATATTTTCAAAGGGTGGCATAAATTTGTTAAATACTGGAATAGTTGATACATCAATTCTACAATATGCATTGGGAGACATAGTCTCATAATTGCTACCATCAGACATTTCCCCAGCTTCTTCATAACAGGAGAAAAAACTTTCATCAGATTCACAAAGCAAAGAATTATTATTTACATTATTATTTTTTAAATGCATAGCAAAATGATATTTCAAATACACTTTACGTATAAATCTAAACATCTCTTGCTTAACTATATGTCCTCTAGGTAACACAGTAGGCACAAATTTAAGCCCCAAATTCAATATTGACACTTGTTCCTGTGTTAAATTATATTGTGATAAATTCAACAACAAACTTGGTTCAGTACATACCTCAATATCTGAACCTCTTGTTGTAGTAATGTCCATTACTATGTCCCTGCTTAAAGTCTGTTTTGTAACCTCCTTCTGGGTTACCACCGTTAGCCCCATAATTCCTGTTCCGTTTCTGCCCTTACCGATACTGTTGCTGGTATTGTTGCTGGTCTCCCTGGCTCTGAAATGTATGCCGATGTTCTTCCTGATGTTGCGGCTGGGGTAACTCAGGAAATTCCTCACTTCCATCCATCTCATAACAACTCTCCCCTTCTGAAGATGCAAATGAAGTTGAGGCAGCATTTTTAAACCTAACGTGCTGACGTCGCCAATTTCCTGCTTTCCGAGTGGAAGAAAATGAAAAGGCATGCATTGCTTCATATTCATTGATGTCTCTTGTTAATTTAGTTTTTTTCTGTTCAACAAGATCAGATTCTAAAGAGAGAAACTTTTTATTAGTTATCTCCAGAAAAGCATTAATATTCTGTATGTTCATAGAGCTGCTGACAGTTTGCGAAAGAGCTGCCAGTTCCTGCCTCAGTTTTTTGTGTTTTACTTGATCTCTCTCCAACAAAATATGCACCCATTCTATTACACATTTATGTGAAGCCTTTAATCAGCGCTCTTTAAACTGTTTATCTACAGGGCAGTTCAAGTCAAAAGGGGTGCTAGGATTTTTAATGAACCGGAGACCTTTAAGTGTAATATCAAGGTCAATATAACGTTGTAGCCCCAAAATATTGAAATAAGTTCTTGTTTCTTTTTCCAAGAGCTTCTCATATTTATCACATAATTCCCTCTTATCAGATACATTCAGCATCTGCCCCACTGAATTAAAAGGGTCAGATACTCTTTTCGCCCTTTCCTTAATAAATGTCTCAAACAAGGGGCCAGTACTTGTACTGACTTGCCAGTTCTCCATAGTTGGTCCCAATATTTGCACCAAACCATTTAGGTAATGTTCCATAGTCCTCTGGGACCCCACCCAGGATCCCAAACCTCCAGCTGCTCCCAGCAAAGACACAGATTCTTCTCGAAATGCACGAGGGACATCCACATTTGGGTCAGAAGCCATACCCCAAAATGGAAATTACAAAAACATTCTCCTTCCTCCTTCCAATATAACACAAACAACTCTGACCCAAAATAAACCACCGACTGTGGTAAACAAAAAGTCAAACAGCAAAGCAAGATTTCTGTTTTTTTATTCTAGCGCTTCGGTGTCTCCACCTTCAAGGAATAACAAACACTCAATAAAATACACACATTTTTATATACCATATAGTTAATTACATTCAATTAATAATTAAGCAATAAATTACCCCCTTAAAGTAAACACTTCCAATTCAACTCATTATTTAAGCCTTTAGGCAACAATGTTTTATATTTCAAAATATAAATACTTTCGTTATACAATAACTTATGCTTCAAAACATCTTTATCTTTATGTAAACATTCCACTCTTTCTAAAATTGTACCCTGTAATATCATGTCAGGAGATCCTTCTATGTGGCACACCTCATCACTAAGGGCTTTTCATCAAGAAGAAAGGAGGTCATTGTCCCACTGTACTCATCCCTCATTAGACCCATTATAGAGTATAATGCCCAATTTGGTATGTACCTCACAAGACATCTGCAACAGCTGGAAAGGCCACAGAAATACCTCACTAAAAAAATCACAGGCCTAAAGCAGATGCCATATGCTGACCGTCTACAAAAATTCCAGCTATACTCTGTGTCATATCGTCTACTCAGATGCGATCTCTGCTTAACATACAAGGCCATGTCAAACCCTGAGCTGCTGAACATGCTCCACTTAAAGAAATCCCAATCCCTCAGAGCCACATGCTCCAGGGATGTAAACCTTGTCATCACAATGAACAAAACATGCTGGAGGGATAGGTTCCTGACCCAGAGACTTCCCATTATCTGGAATAGACTGCCTATACATAAATAACATCCCAGACACTGTTTGCTACATTTATGCAGGGGGGCAAACCCCCCTGCACCCCTACACCCCCCGTAAATTAAATATACCAACTCCAAGGTCACACTACAGTGGGGTTAGAAAATTAACTTTTTCCCCACTGTAGTGCGACCTTGGAGTTGGAATATTTAATTTATGGGGGGTGTGGGGGGGTGCAGGGGGCCTTCAACCCCACTGTAGTGCGACCTTGGAGTTGGTATACTTAATTTATGGGGGGGGGGTGCAGGGGGGCTTGCTCCCTGCATAAACATAGTAAAAACTCTGTGGAATTTTATTTATAGTTGCTTTGTAGTTTTCAATGTTTTGAGATTCGATGTTATGAGTTTTAGTTGTTTTGAAGTTTAGATGTTATGGTCTTGATGTTTTGAGTTTAGATGTTATGAAGAGTAGATGTTTTGATAGGTGACCATATATATATATACAGATATATGTATGTATATATATATATATATATATATATATATATATATATATATATGTATGTATGTGTATATATATATATATATATAGATATATATATATATATATATATATATATATATATATATATATACACATATATATATATATATATATATATATATATATATATATATCTATATCTATACATACAGATATATATATATATATATATATATATAAATATACACACACACACATTTTAGCCTTTAAAACTAATTCTTCCAAATCATCCCAAAACAACCCCAACAATTACAGATTAAATTACCCACACACACACACACACACACACACACACACACACACATACACACACACACACACACACACACACACACACACACACACACACACACACACGTACACACAAACACACATGCACTTGCACACATGCACACACGCGCGCGCACACACACACACACACACACACACACACACACACACACACACACACACACACGCACACACACACACATGCACATATTTTTTATACCTTTAAAAACTACTACTTGCAAATTTCATAATAACCACTACATAGATTTAAATACTATACACTGCACCCAATTTACCTCTAAACATGAGAAAGTTAAATTGAAATAAAATATTCCCATTTTAAAAGCTAGACCCATAAAATGGTATTTGGACTTACTTACCACTACAATCACAGTCTTTGCCTGGCTAGCTGGCTTCCCTGCTGGAGTGGTTAGCTGGCTTCCTGCCTGCTGGAGTGGCTAGTTCACTGGCTGGCTGCTAAAGTGGCTAGCTGGCTGGCTGCTGGAGTGGCTAGCTAGCTGGCTAGCTGGCTGGCTGGCTGCTTGAGTGGGTAAATGGCTGGGTAGCTGCTAAAGTTGCTGACTAGGTGCTGGAGTGGCTAGCTGGATGGCTGGCTGCTGGAAGACTAACTAGGTGGCTGGCTGGTGAAATGGTTAGCAAGCTGGCTGGCTGCTGGAGAGGCTAGCTGGATGGCTGGCTGGTTGCTGGAGTGTCTGGCTAGCTGGCTGCCTGGCTCTGGCTGCTATAGGTGGTTACCTGGTTGGCTAGCTCTGGCTGCTGGAATAGCTAGCTGGCTGACATGCTGTGGCTGCTGGAATGGCTTGCTGGCTGGCTGGCTCTGGCTGTAAATAAAAAGACAAATCCCAGTTTTCTATTAGCGGCTGTAGAAGTGCTAATAAAAAAATGCTCTACAGACGTGACTTTTGTAGGGCGCTTCCTGGCTCAATCCCCATCCCCTTCACGAGTTGTACTGTATTGTAATTTCAACAACTGAATAAGTTTCTGGTGTCATTCTAAGGGGATCCAGTATCTGTCTGCCTGGGATGGCATGATTGACAGACCTAGATGCTTTGCCAGAGATGGCCTGCATCTGTCACCCCTGGGCTTTCAGATACTGGCCAAGGCTCTTGCCACCCCTATAATGCCTTTTTTAGGTGGTGTTCCAAAGGCCAAATTACCACTGTAACAGATACAAACAAATGTAATCTAAGGGTCATACTACTCAATGCTAGAAGTCTAAATCTCAAAATGCACTCACTCGAAGCACTCCTTAAAATGGAGAACATTGACATTTGTGCTGTAACAGAGACCTGGTTCAAGGCCGCAGATAGCACCCCTGCACTGTCATTCTATACCTTTCGGCCCCAGAACTTGGACCAAAATTCCAAAGGTGGTGGTGTTTCCATATTCATAAAGGATGTGCACACCTCCAGACTGGTAGCCCAACATAACGAATCAGAGATATTTCAGGTGCAGCTAACATTGGATAAGACAGTGATTCAGGTCATAAACTTCTATGGGTCCTCAACCATGACCCAAGACTCACACTCCATGTTCCGAAGCACCCTGGAGAATATTAGGGTACAACCTAACACTCTCATACTGGGCGACTTCAACTACCCCTCCATTAACTAGGAAAACTACTCATGTACCGATACACTTGCCCAACATATCCTGGAATTCATTAATTCCAAAGCCCTGAACCAGCTCATTCTTACCCCAACTAGAGGTAGCAACATCCTTTACCTGGTCATTACTAAAATGGGTGACCATTGCTCTGTACCAATAGTCAACTCCTCCCTGGTTAGATCCGACCACAAACTAATCACCTTGGAAATCCACATCCCTTCCACCCACCCACTCCCCCCACAAAGGTAACCACCATGAAAAATGTCTCCAAAGCTAACTTTGGCTCCTAAAAGCAGAGGTGGCTAACTTCATGGCGCCCATGCAATTGGAGAACAGCTGCATGACTGCAGAATCATACACTAATGCCCTGTAAGTGCATGTACACAAATGTATGGATCTCGCCATACCCAATAGAACCAAGACGCCCTCCTCCAAAAAAAGGAAGCCAATCTGGTGGTCCTCTGCCATAAACAAACTCTACAACAGAAGGAGGAAACTGATGAGAAATAAGGTGAAGTCCCAAGACTGGAAAAACTCCCTTATCAGCCTCAACAAAAAGTTGAGATCCCTCATCAAATCCTCTAAATCTAGTTATGAGAACAGAATTGCAGCAGATAGTAAAGGCAACCACAAAGCCTTCTATAGTTATGTAAAGACTCTCCATGGCAATACCCAGATTTGCTTGGAGCTGTTGCACAATGACACCTCCTATACAGAGCCAACATATATTGTCAATATACAGGCTGGCAGATTCAGTGCCAACTTTACCCCTCTCTCCCCCGACAAAGTACCAAACACAATATCAGTAGATTGCCAGGCACCCAAGTATTACTGCTGCACAGGTTAAAACAGTACTGTCCAAGG
The DNA here is from genome assembly GCF_019279795.1 of Protopterus annectens. Classification (NCBI taxonomy): domain Eukaryota; kingdom Metazoa; phylum Chordata; order Ceratodontiformes; family Protopteridae; genus Protopterus; species Protopterus annectens. The sequence continues at coordinate 112,419,157 of NC_056744.1, forward strand.
CCAAGAATACAGCTTCTATGGGACCTGACAATATCCCTGGCTGTGTTCTACATGAACTACAGAGTGAACTGGCACCTCACCTGTGTACCATGTCCAATCATAGCCTCACCTCAGGCTTTGTCCCTACTGAATGGTGCACTGCTACAGTCATCCCTCTCCGCAAAGGAGGAGTGACTACAGACCCTGGGAACTATCGTCCCACTAGCCTGACAAGTCTGATATGCAAAGCTATGGAACGCATCATAATGGACCTAATAAACAAAGATATAGGGAACCTCCAAACTTTGGATCTCACACAGTTTGGTTTTGTGAAGGGGTAGATCATGCCTGCACAACTTGGTTGACTTCTTTGAGTCAGTCACCAGAGCTGTGGATAAAGGCAAGGTGGTTCATACGCCTACCTTGATCTGGTCAAAGCCTTTGATACCATTCCCCACTCAGGAATCATAGAAAATGCAGCCTACCTTGATCTGCCCAATGCCTTTGATACCATTCCCCACTCAGGAATCATAGAAAAACTCACTAAGCTAGGCATCAACCCCATACCTCTCAACCTGGAAACATCAAAAATCTGGACAGAGGCCCATGAAAAATAGGTACAAATCTGTATGCTAATTAACATAAAATTTACATACACAATTATGTAACCCCACACATTCCCATGGAATTATGAGATACCAACTTTCAAATGCAAACTGACGAACAGACAACCAAAATATGCCCCCCCCCAGACCCTGTTATAAATGGTAACCATTTTTTGAAATGCTTAGCAATGATCTTCGCTGGGGAAGGGAGAAGATGATGAACCTTAAGATTTTGTTTTTGGTGACTTGCAGTATGTGGGTTTTGTGGTAAAAGTAGAGCATTTACTGTCTGGTAGGCAATATTCAAATCTTAGCAAAAGAATATTATAGTTTACTTGGATCCTTGGCTGAGGTGCCTTTTGTGCGAAGTCTGCATGTCCTCCCTTAGGTCGCATGGGTTTCCTCTGGGTGCTCCAGTTTCCTCCCACATTCCAAAGATTTAGGTGGATTGGACACTCTAAATTGGCCCTAGGAGTGAGTGCATGCATATGTGTGCCTTCCATGGAAGGTTGGGCACCAAGCTGGCAACTCAACACCATAAAAACTCTACTGCCAGTCATGAGCAGACAGGGGACCCACTGTGGCAACCCCCTAACTGGGAAAAGCCGAAAGAAGAAGAAGAAGACTATGACCTCCAAAAAGTCATTCTCCATGGCGTACTGATCAGTGGCGGAGTTAGAGTTTGTGCTGCCAGGATCTGTCTTTGAGTTTCCCGCTCTTCCTCCCTTCACAAAATCATGGTCAAATGGGGCACCCCCATACACAACCCCCTGCCCCTGCAGCCATTCCAGTGTCCCATTACTTGGCTATTTTGCATCATTTACCATAAACACTGCAATGTGCAGACTGCTTTACTTCCACAATGATTATTTAGATTTCATTTAAAACTTTTATTTTACATTTTATAGCACTAACACTAACAGACATCTGCTAAACAAACCAAGATAGTCTCACAATGAAAACAGCATTAAAACTTCCCTGCAGTTGAAACTCACATTGATTGAAACAGCATTGAAATCCACATTCAAAGAAAATCCATCTGGCCAGTAGCGGATAAAGATTACCTTTTGATTATTTTCAAATTATAGGCCCCTTGCACAAGAAACATACATGTGTTCTTTGATATACCTTCCTGATTGCATTAAATTATATTCCTTGTATAATACAGCACACTTGTTAGACCGAATTTTAAATTTGTTTTTAAACATTTTTCCAGTAAGCAATGAAACAAAATGAATGAACTAATAATGACAAAACTTCCCAATTCAGAACATTTCCATCATAAAAGTCTACTCAAACTTCTACAATCCACCAGTATCAGTAAATATACACAATTTCTGCAGGAGTAAAAGTCACCTCAATAATTTCACATTAAAGAGATCTGTAACTAATAAACAGGTTGCTGTTAGCAAACAACTTTACATTTCATTGTCTCATCTACAAATTAAGTGCCTGTTGCCCTTGAGGAATAAATTGCCTATGTTACATTAAAAAATGATAAGCTAGTAATATTGCAATAGGGAATGGATGGCAAATTGATAACAGATTCATAGAGGTATCTCCACCAAAGAGGACATTCTTAGGACTGCAGCATCCACCTAAAAGTACAACACAGTACCAGAAATCCATCTACTGTGGTAGAACCCACAGTCTTCTGCATCAAAAGCAAGTATTCTACCTGTTGTGCTAACAACAACAAACACCAGCAGATTTGGCATAAGGAGCACTAAACTTTTCTCTCCCTGAAGAACTATGCAGCACAAGAAATCTGGAAAAAGCCAACATTTATTTGGGGGGGAGGCCCAAAACCAGGGACACATTTTTAAACATTGCTCGTATAATCTTAGAAAAGTTGCTAGAATAAAATGTTTTATGTTACCAATGCATTTCCTGAAAGTTAAGAAGACTGAAACTTAAATGGCTATCATTACTTAGTGCATTCAGTTCTCACTGATTTGCCAGAAAACCACAAATTGTAAGAGGAACAGACCACAAGTATGAGCCAGTCATACTGCAAAACTTTGGACTTAACTCCCTGACCTTGAATCACAAGTGGTGGTGGTATGGCTAGAGAATTTAAGTTCTTGGTCCCTGTTTCTAAGGTACAGGGTTTGAGTAAATCTAACCACCAGTTATACCTAACTGGGGCATTTCACACGCACACACTCCTGCTTGCAGCTGTAGCTAAATAAGTAAAATAAAGGCACATTTCTCCTGCCTTCAAACAAAAGAAAGGCAGGACACTGCTGTATGAATACTTTTAATCCACCAAAAAGATTCACAGGTTAGCGCTTTCGGGATAAACCCTTCTTCAGACAATATGAAAATCATTACAGAACAGTTATATACATTGTGACTAAAACAACCAGTTTAAAAGAACCAATCAGTTAAAACCATTTAGAAAGCTATTAGTAAAAAACACGCCTCTTCTGCAATGCCGGTTTTAAAGGGACCAGGTCATTTAAGCCTGGTTCCCTATGTGCTTGTAGTTCTATAATCCACCTTGCTTCTAAGAACTCTGTTCTTGCTTTAACATCACCCCCTCGTATATTCATGATCACATTAGCTATCACTCTAAATTTAAAAGAATGTGTAGGGAAAGACTCAACATGTTTATATAGCGCATTATGTATATCTTTATTTCTTATGGCACAAATGTGCTGTAATATCCTGACTTTAAACATTTTATTAGTCAATCCAACATAAAATGAGGTGCATGCTAAACATTCAGCTATATAAACTATGTTTTCTGTCCTACAATTCGCTCTACCTTTAAATTCAAATACTTTACCACTATTAGGATGTTGGAATATGATATTATTTTTATTTATATAAGAACATGCTTTACAATTGCCACATATTGTGGTGCCTATATTCATGGGAGGATATTTAATATTGTGGGCATTATCCTCAGTGCATAATAGATCTTTTAGATTTTTGTTTAGCCTATAGCCAATGCACGGTCTAGGGCCCACTAGCTCACTCAACCTCTTGTCACTCCTCAAAATGTTCCAATTCCTTTCAAGTATATTATAAATATCCCTACTGTTGCTATTATAAGTAAAGTAGAGTCTGGATTTGCTAGAAGTATCATGGTGACCAACATCTCTTTGCATCATGCCTTCATTGCACCTCAACCAAGGTTTATACCTATCCTTTCTCTTACACTTTCCATTACATATCGCTCTATCAACAATGCTCTTGTTATAGCCCTTGTTAACAAAGTTTGTTGTTAACCCAGAAATTTCTTTTTGAAAATTGGAATCCTCAGTGCAGAGTCTGGATGTCCTGCACACTTGCCCCTGTATGATGTTAGGAAACAAGAACCGAGGATGCATGCTGCTAAAGTCTAGCAGTCTGTTTTCCAGCATTCTTTTCTATGTAATCCTGAGGAAAAACCCTTATTGGTCATGTGTAAATCAACATCCAAAAAACTGATGTTGTACTGGGAATGAATCATTGTAAATTTTAGAAAGGTGGTTGTAGAATGCAAATAATCTAAAAATAATTCCAATGTGACCGTGTCCCCCCTCCATAAAATAAAAATATCATCTACAAAACGAGAGTATATGACAATGTGCTTATTCCATCTTGAATTGGCTATTACAAAACTTCTTTCCCAAAATGAAAGAACCAGATTTGCATAGGTATTGGCACAGGGGGTGCCCATGGCAATCCCCTGTGCCTGCCTATACATCTGGTCACCACTTAAGAAAACATTATTTTCCAAGACTATCAACAACAAAGTTGTCACTAAATGTATCTTAGCGGTCGATTCACCCATCTCTTGCATTAACCTCTCAATGGCTTTCACCCCATAATCATTATTAATCACTGTGAATAAACTTTCTATGTCCAGTGTAACCAACAATAGCTCTGTAGTGGGATATTTCCCATCAACTGCTTTCAATAACTGTAAGAAATATTTGGTGTCCTTCAATACATTTGGTAATTTTTCCAACAGTGGCTTCAGAGTACATTCTAACCATATGGAAGTATTTTCGGTTACCCACCCCCTCCCTGAAACAATGGGTCTAAGGGGTGGGTCCTCCAGGGATTTATGAACTTTGGGTAAGGCTTTTAACAATGGTGTAACGGGTTTACTAGTTTTCAAAAATTCAAACAGCTCATCATTGATTTTCTGTTGCCCATGTAGGTCATGCAAACACAAGTTCACTTTATCAACAATCATTTTAACAGTCAATGGATTAATTTTCACATATACTTGATCATTCAAAAGCATCTGCTGTAGTTTGTTTTTATAAAAAGTGCTATCTAACACAACGACTGCACCCCCCTTGTCTGCGTTCTTAATAACCAAATCATGGTTTTGTATTAACCCTTGTAAAGCCTGTTGTTGTACAAATGTCAAATTAAAATACTTTTTGTGTCCATTAGCTCTAAAGTATTCCTCTAAATCCCTTTCACAGCTGTCAATAAACATGTGCATGGCAGGTGAAAATTGCGGTACAAAACAACTAGGTCGTCGTAGTTGCATATTAGTAACCACTACATTGTCATTGTTATATAAACATTTCAAAGCTAAATTCCTGCAAAAGAGCATGATGTCCATTACTGTCTCATTGAATACCCCTGCTCTACCTGGCACAAACGTCAGTCCTTTACTCAGTACACTATGTTCTTCTTCAGTCAGCGTGTGTGATGATAGATTATATACAATATTGTCAACAGAATCATAAGTCAAAAGGCAGTCCTTCTCCTTTTGTCCTGTTCCCTGCCCTCGCTCAATGATCTCTTCCACGCCCCTCTCTTCCTTACGGGAGCTGGAAGATGGTGTAAAATATGCCTACCTGATGTTTCTTTAGGACGAGCTCCCTTGGATATATCATCCTTCTCAAATACAATATCATCGTTTGCCAATGTTGTTTGTCCATGCTTTAAGTCGAGGACCTCTCTGTCCCCTATATTCTCTCTGTCCGCTATTGTCACTGCTGGTAACACCGGAAAGTCGGCCTCAGTCAGGCGACAAGGTTCAGCAGATGCTGTATCAGGTAAAACTGTAGCTGTTGTTACTACAGGTAAGTTAATAGAGCTGTTATTGTTCGTACTTCCACACGGCTGATCCACCGTTGTCTTCTCTGTACTCGCACGAGTCTGTTGACAATATTGTATATAATCTATCATCACAATGATTATTTAGATTTCATTTAAAACTTTTATTTTACATTTTATAGCACTAACACTAACAGACATCTGCTAAACAAACCAAGATAGTCTCACAATGAAAACAGCATTAAAACTTCCCTGCAGTTGAAACTCACATTGATTGAAACAGCATTGAAATCCACATTCAAAGAAAAGTGTACCGCAATTTTCACCTGCCATGCACATGTTTATTGACAGCTGTGAAAGGGATTTAGAGGAATACTTTAGAGCTAATGGACACAAAAAGTATTTTAATTTGACATTTGTACAACAACAGGCTTTACAAGGGTTAATACAAAACCATGATTTGGTTATTAAGAACGCAGACAAGGGGGGTGCAGTCGTTGTGTTAGATAGCACTTTTTATAAAAACAAACTACAGCAGATGCTTTTGAATGATCAAGTATATGTGAAAATTAATCCATTGACTGTTAAAATGATTGTTGATAAAGTGAACTTGTGTTTGCATGACCTACATGGGCAACAGAAAATCAATGATGAGCTGTTTGAATTTTTGAAAACTAGTAAACCCGTTACACCATTGTTAAAAGCCTTACCCAAAGTTCATAAATCCCTGGAGGACCCACCCCTTAGACCCATTGTTTCAGGGAGGGGGTGGGTAACCGAAAATACTTCCATATGGTTAGAATGTACTCTGAAGCCACTGTTGGAAAAATTACCAAATGTATTGAAGGACACCAAATGTTTCTTACAGTTATTGAAAGCAGTTGATGGGAAATATCCCACTACAGAGCTATTGTTGGTTACACTGGACATAGAAAGTTTGTTCACAGTGATTAATAATGATTATGGGGTGAAAGCCATTGAGAGGTTAATGCAAGAGATGGGTGAATCGACCGCTAAGATACATTTAGTGACAACTTTGTTGTTGATAGTCTTGGAAAATAATGTTTTCTTAAGTGGTGACCAGATGTATAGGCAGGCACAGGGGATTGCCATGGGCACCCCCTGTGCCAATACCTATGCAAATCTGGTTCTTTCATTTTGGGAAAGAAGTTTTGTAATAGCCAATTCAAGATGGAATAAGCACATTGTCATATACTCTCGTTTTGTAGATGATATTTTTATTTTATGGAGGGGGGACACGGTCACATTGGAATTATTTTTAGATTATTTGCATTCTACAACCACCTTTCTAAAATTTACAATGATTCATTCCCAGTACAACATCAGTTTTTTGGATGTTGATTTACACATGACCAATAAGGGTTTTTCCTCAGGATTACATAGAAAAGAATGCTGGAAAAACAGTCTGCTAGACTTTAGCAGCATGCATCCTCGGTTCTTGTTTCCTAACATCATACAGGGGCAAGTGTGCAGGACATCCAGACTCTGCACTGAGGATTCCAATTTTCAAAAAGAAATTTCTGGGTTAACAACAAACTTTGTTAACAAGGGCTATAACAAGAGCATTGTTGATAGAGCGATATGTAATGGAAAGTGTAAGAGAAAGGATAGGTATAAACCTTGGTTGAGGTGCAATGAAGGCATGATGCAAAGAGATGTTGGTCACCATGATACTTCTAGCAAATCCAGACTCTACTTTACTTATAATAGCAACAGTAGGGATATTTATAATATACTTGAAAGGAATTGGAACATTTTGAGGAGTGACAAGAGGTTGAGTGAGCTAGTGGGCCCTAGACCGTGCATTGGCTATAGGCGAAACAAAAATCTAAAAGATCTATTATGCACTGAGGATAATGCCCACAATATTAAATATCCTCCCATGAATATAGGCACCACAATATGTGGCAATTGTAAAGCATGTTCTTATATAAATAAAAATAATATCATATTCCAACATCCTAATAGTGGTAAAGTATTTGAATTTAAAGGTAGAGCGAATTGTAGGACAGAAAACATAGTTTATATAGCTGAATGTTTAGCATGCACCTCATTTTATGTTGGATTGACTAATAAAATGTTTAAAGTCAGGATATTACAGCACATTTGTGCCATAAGAAATAAAGATATACATAATGCGCTATATAAACATGTTGAGTCTTTCCCTACACATTCTTTTAAATTTAGAGTGATAGCTAATGTGATCATGAATATACGAGGGGGTGATGTTAAAGCAAGAACAGAGTTCTTAGAAGCAAGGTGGATTATAGAACTACAAGCACATAGGGAACCAGGCTTAAATGACCTGGTCCCTTTAAAACCGGCATTGCAGAAGAGGCGTGTTTTTTACTAATAGCTTTCTAAATGTTTTTAACTGATTGGTTCTTTTAAACTGGTTGTTTTAGTCACAATGTATATAACTGTTCTGTAATGATTTTCATATTGTCTGAAGAAGGGTTTATCCCGAAAGCGCTAACCTGTGAATCTTTTTGGTGGATTAAAAGTATTCATACAGCAGTGTCCTGCCTTTCTTTTGTTTGCAGTCTTTATTCCTTGTCAGGCGGACTTTGGCATTAGTACGTTTATTTTGTTTTCGTTGGATTTCTCCTGCCTTGCAGCAGTAAAAGAAGCTGCCTAACACACAGTAAAAGTAATAATGTTAAGCACATTCTCAGCCCTTACATAAGTGAAAGAAGCTGTCGTTTCTCCTGCAGCCAAGAAGCTGCTGTTTATGTTTAAATAAGTAAAAATGTTCTCCTTTAACAACCGTTACATAAATAAAAGAAGCTAGTACAGTTTATCTTGCCTGCTGTGCCCTTAAATAAGTAAAAACTCCACTATATGAGTAAAAGAAGCTGTCGTTGTGCCGCCGTTACATTTAAATAAATAAAAAGTTTCTCCTGCAGCCAAGAGGTTGCCATTGTGTAGCCATTATGTTTAAATAAATAAAAAGTTTCTCCTGCAGCCAAGTAGCTGCCATTGCATTTAAATAAGTAAATAGTTTCTCAGCCCTTAATCTCCTGCAGCAGCCGTTAGTTACATGAGTAAAAGAGGCTAGCCTTCACAGTTTCTCCTGCCTGCTGAGCCTTTAAATAAGTAAAAACTCCATTGCATGACTAAAAGAAGCTGCCGTTGTGCAGCCGTTAACATTTACATAAGTAAAAAAGTTACTTTCTCCTGCAGCCAAGAAGCTGCCATTGTGCAGCCATTATGTTTAAATAAAAAAAAAAGTTTCTCCTGCAGCCAAGAAGCTGCTGCTGTGCAGCTGTTACGTATAAATAAAAAAGTTTCTCCTGCAGCCAAGAAGCTGCCATTGTGCAGCAGCGTTATGTTTAAATAAATAAAAAGTTTCTCCTGCAGGCAGCCAAGAAGCTGCCATTGCATTTAAATAAGTAAATAGTTTATCAGCCCTTAATCTCATGTAGCAGACATTACATGAGTAAAAGAAACTAGCCTAGGACAGTTTTTCCTGCCTGCTGAGTCCGTAAATAAGTAAAAAGTCTGTCCCTTACATAAGTAATAGAAGCTGCCGAAAAAAAAAAAAAAAAAACAGGAAATTCAGAAATTAAAGGGCCATATGGGAATTCATGGCACCCCAATATTTTGTCCTCAAAACCAATATTTACAGTGGAATTTGGTACGGTTGAGAGGTATGATCAACCCTTATATCACTAAGTGGGTTGCAAACTGGCTCACAGATAAAACCCACAGTGTGAAAGTAGCTGACTCCAAGTCAGGCTGTCGACCAGTCATGAGCGGAGTCCCACAGGGTTTGGTCCTGGGTCCTCTCCTGTTTGGTATCTATTTCTCTGAAGTTCAAGCCAACACAAAGGGACTCTGGCTGACAAAGTTCGCAGACGATTGCAAATTGGGAGCCATAATTAACTCCCCAAGTGATGTTGACATCCTACAGAAAGGCCTCACTGAGACCAATGGCTGGTGTCAGAACCATGGCCTTAAGCTCAATGCCAAAAAATGTGTCATCAACCCCTTTGGGAAAAACCCAGTTCTCATGACTTACCACATCGATGGTAGTCCACTGAACACAGAAGGTGTCATAAGAGATCTAGGAACACAGGTTGACAGCAACCTCTCTTTTGACCACCACATTGCCACTGTGGTCAGCAAGTCCTTCTATGTGGAACATCTCATTACTAAGGGTTTTGCATCCAGGAAGAAAGAGGCCATTGTCTCCCTCTGCTCTTCCCTCATTAGGCCAGTCATCAAGTACAATCCCCCATTTGGCATGTACCTCACTAGACACCTACAACAACTGGAGAGGCCATAAAAATACCTCACAAAGAGGCTCTTAGGCCTTAAACACATCCTATATGGACAGACTCAAAAAACTCCAACTATTCTCTGTCTCATATTGCAATCTCTGCTTGACTTTCAAAGCCATGCCTGACCCAGCTCTGTTAGAAATGATACAGCTAAAGAAATCCCAATCCCTCCACACTACACACTCCAGAGACCTCAACCTCATTACCACAATCAAGAGGACAAGCTGGAGAGACAGTTTCATAACCCAGAGACTGGCCATGCTATGGAATAGACTTCCCATACATGTCAAGTGGAGCACCTCACTGGCCCTCTTCAAGAGAAATCTTGATGAGTGGATGGGAAATAGAAAATTCACCCCTGGGGTCACTCCAGTGGCTCTACTTGACAGAGGCACTGGGAACTAAGGTTGGGTGGCACAATGCCAGGGTACTCCTATGGGCTAGGCTTGTAAAGGCTCCAGGGCCATTAGCCTAGTATACACCTATGAACTTATGAACCTATTCAATTGCTGCAGTATTTACAATACCTGGACCTAACAGGGAATAGCTCTGCCTGCAGGTCTAGACTGGTGACACAACCTAATTGCTGTGGAAAAAAACAGAAGTATCTACAGCTTTTCCATGGAGATTCAGCACAATTGAAAAGCAAGACTTTTAAAGTCCCACTGCTTTACAGAGTGGGAAACAGGATGAGGTAGCTCAACCCGTGAGTGTCCCACTGATAACAGCATGGGTGGCAACCATCATGCAAAAATAAGTAAGAGGGGAGGGTAAATGGAGAAAATGTACTTGATAATGCAGTCAAATGTACTTATATCATAAAGAAACATTTTTAAAATAAATGCTTCTATATTGTTGTAATAGTAATTAATCCTGTTCACAATTATTGACCCATGCAAATAAATAAAAATGGTCATGCTAACAAAGATTGTGAGAGGAACACAAAGCAACAGTGTAATAAGGGGGCATAAATATGATATAAAATGTTAATAACATGCTGACTTGAGATTGCAAGGACAGTAGATATATGAGGGACACAAAGCAACAGTGCAACGAAGGGGAGTAAATGTGATATAAAATGTTAATAACATGCTGAGTTGGGATAGCAAGGACAGTAGATATATTACAGGCTATTCGCATAGACTGCAGTCATTGAACATGACATGTAGATATAGGGAATATATGTGTGATAACTGGGTGTATATCACATAATCAAAATCCCAAAATATCGAACACCATAAGCTTGAACTTGGAATGTCCAAAAGTGATATAATTGAAAGCTCAGAACAGCAAATTTTTTCCCAGGGAAAAAATTTGCTGTTCCAAGAAACACACACATAACACAAGCACACCAAAAAAAGTAATCCACACATATACACTTAAAATCCTACTTCTAACCCTACACTAAACCGTACATACACTACTATCTATCCACTTACCTTAACCCAAACCCTAACCCTAAGGTCCGTAGCTATCATACACTCACCTTACCCGCTCCTAACCCTAAGGTCTCTAACTATCGCACACTCACCTTACCCGCTCCCTAACCCTAAGGTCTCTAACTATCGCACACTCACCTTACCTGCTTCCTAACCCTAAGGTCCCTAACTATCGCACACTCACCTTACCCACTCCCTAACCCTAAGGTCCCTATCACACACTCACCTTACCCACTCCCTAACCCTAAGGTCCCTAACTATCCCATTCCTACACTCACCCTAACACGGTCCGTTCGCACACTTACCTTAACCCACTCTGTAACCTTCACACCACAGTGAAGAAAATAGTGAAGCGGCAGAAGCAGCCCACCAAATTCTTTCCCTAGGAAAGAATTTGATGTTCTGCAGCTATTGCTATTTTCAGCGTTCACTGTTTTGGGTTTGATATTATAACATTCGACATTTTACTACTTCGATGTTATGATATAAACTCTAATAACCGACAGTACTTCTGTTTTCTCCACTTCATCATGTATTAATAAGAACAAATGAACCCTGCAGCAGTTGTGTCAGGCACATCAGAGAGGGGCATGTTTTTGCTATTTGTTGTAATTTGCAACCATAAAAAGGGGTATATTACTTTTAAATGTGTACTAAACAAGCACATCTAATATATTCATGTAAATCCTAAAGAGCAATATAAAAACACCCAAGCTACACACGTGACAAATAACAACACACATCTGATGACATTTCATTAGTTCAAGTTCTCTGTTCATAAATGGAGTACATCTACATCATGATTATACTGGGCACACTCACAAGAAATTACAGTGAAAACTGCCATAACAGCAAGCAACAGAAACACAAGAAAGTGTCCTAACATAGGTCCAATCATATTTTATGATGATCTTGCAGCATGCCATACAGTAAGAAACATTATGTAAGCCCTCATGTCATGTAAAGCACTACAATGAGAATAAATGAATTACAGTAAAACATAAATGTTTGGAAAAAGACATGCAATACAGAGCATTATTATTTGGAAAATAAGTAATGCCTGTGACTAGTCAATGACATTCTCAACATTTGCATCTTGCCAGATTCAAATAAGTGCCAGGACAGGTATTGAACAGCTGTGTATCAACCATTGATGCTACAGAAATAGGCATGAACACCTTGAAGGGATTACAGCACTTTCTTATTCTAATGGGTATGAATCCATTTCCTTTGAGCATGAGGCCTTATAAATGTGGCTGTTGCTCTGCCATAATTGCTTTCTTTGCCTAAGCCACTCTTGTCTGACACAATTATCTGACCATCAGATGTCACCAGATTCAACCCCCTGCCTATCATACTACACACTCTATAGAGTTGTGTATTGACTGTGTCTGCCATGGGAGACAGCAATGGAGATTATCACAAATAACTGAAATTAATGTGTGAAGTAAAAAGGGGCTTTTGATGATAATTTGTACAATATTATTTTGTCAGAATGATGGCAAGTAGGTACCTGTGTTAGTGTTCACACAACTGCTGCCATCCAGTATCAATGTTTCTTGGCCGAGGAAGCTTTTTCCATTGTTTTAAACATATACTGCCCCAGAATTGATCCACACTCTTATCTGTGTAGATATGCTATACAAGTCAGTACTCAGTGCATGTGCCACTGGAGTATTCACACCTCAACATTCACAGAACAACTGTTTCATTGCCATGAAATCACAAAATGTGTTTATAATTGTTTCCCCGATGTAAAAATTAATAATAATAATTTGAGGCAGTGTTGTTTGTGTAACATTAGTACATTCATAAAACATTGCCCTTTGCTGGAGATGTACATCCGGCTATGTAAGTCCACCAGCTAACAACATGTGTATCCATCACATGTGCCATAGTGGTAGTCTTAACACAACTGAGAGACTCCACCTATGTAAAGTCATTACATCATTCAATTGTATTGCAAAAAATTTGTATGTGATGAAAGAGTTGGGGGAGGTCTCTCTCACTGAAATTGTACACATTATAACTGTGGTGGATGTTATTCATACATAACAGTATAAGGACACACAATGCTTACATTCATTCAGTCAGTGTGGGTTTTGAACACCTCTGTGACAATAGAAGCAATGTGATATTATGAAGAATGAATGTACCATAATATAACTACTGCTACAGTTGTGAGATATCTGGGTATTTGAAGGCATGACATCATGTTATTGCTGCAAGGGATATGTGTGCCTTCAATCTGTTTAAAAGACTTTTGCTATATGTCTATTTGTCACACAACACTGCCTGATGCTAGGTATACCCAAACACACGTGATATATAATGCAGTCATCACGGTGATAGTAGAATGGCAATCATGCAGGATGTGTTGGTAACCATGGATTCAAACACATGCCTTACTAAGGCAACAACACACAGAACATTGTCTCATTTCCTGCTGCCACAGGAGAAGCCTTAGCACTTCTCTTTGGAAAGCCAAATTTCATCATATGGCATCATCAGTATCATGTAAAGCATTTCTCTGTGAATAATGGACATACATTGCTGTAATAGGAATCCCCAGCTATACATATACATAGCAGATAGCTGGGAGATAACATTGTTACCTACATGCACAGTCATACTGACACAACTGAGTCTAAAGAGTAATGGCTAGATTTTAACTTATTATCTAAGATCACAAGGTACAGAATATTGCCTGAATCACATGAGCCACATGAGATGTTGGTTTACAGTTGTGTCAGTGCACATTTGAATGGATGACATCACCATTGTAAATAATCTGATATTTCTGCTACAAAGGAAAGAAAATGGTTGAGGAAAACAATAACACTGCTCAGCTACACATCCTAAATGTATTAGGAAGTCTTCTCTACACAGCACAACAGAGAAACACACACTCACAGTAGTCAATCATTGCTGGATTCAAACCATCTACCTATTTAGTTACATGGTCTAGAACACACAGTGTCAACAGCCAATGCTGCAGAATAAGTGATACTACATATGTGAGGAAGTTTAGTTTAGAAAGCAAGATGTAATCGTTGTGTTTCTAAAATTGGGTTTTGCCTGGGGATATCAGAAATTGATAGGGTAGCCCTCTGTCAGTGAAATATGTCTCCTAAGTGGAACTGTATATAAGAGATGTTGTCACAGAGCCAATTGTACATGACAGTACAGACAGCCACACTATTTAAGTAATGTTGGATTTAAACCACCTACCTATCTAGTTACAGAACCTGAATAATGGACATACATTGCTGTAATAGGAATCCCCAGCTATACATATACATAGCAGATAGCTGGGAGATAACATTGTTACCTACATGCACAGTCATACTGACACAACTGAGTCTAAAGAGTAATGGCTAGATTTTAACTTATTATCTAAGATCACAAGGTACAGAATATTGCCTGAATCACATGAGCCACATGAGATGTTGATTTACAGTTTTGTCAGTGCACATTTGAATGGATGACATCACCATTGTAAATAATCTGATATTTCTGCTACAAAGGAAAGAAAATGGTTGAGGAAAACAATAGCACTGCTCAGCTACACATCCTAAATGTATTAGGAAGTCTTCTCTACACAGCACAACAGAGAAACACACACTCACAGTAGTCAATCATTGCTGGATTCAAACCATCTACCTATTTAGTTACATGGTCTAGAACACACAGTGTCAACAGCCAATGCTGCAGGATAAGTGATACTACATATGTGAGGAAGTTTAGTTTAGAAAGCAAGATGTAATCGTTGTGTTTATAAAATTGGGTTTTGCCTGGGGATATCAGAAATTGATAGGGTAGCCCTCTGTCAGTGAAATATGTCTCCTAAGTGGAACTGTATATAAGAGATGTTGTCACAGAGCCAATTGTACATGACAGTACAGACAGCCACACTATTTAAGTAATGTTGGATTTAAACCACCTACCTATCTAGTTACAGAACCTAGAGAAGACACTATTCGCCACAAGTTCCAGAGGAGAAGTCTGCCTTTTAGAGTAAAAGAGTACTCTTACAAAAGGATGACATCATCAGTGTGTTGCAGAGATGATTGTGGTAAAAGTCAGATAAGGGGAGTCCTCTCCCAGTCTGAATATTACTCCTGAGTTGAAGCAGATACAACACTTCTGTTAATGAAGCTGTGTGAACCTGACTCTTGAGCCACACACACACACACACACACACACACACACACACACACACACACACACACACACACACACACACACATTCTACATTGTTGATTTCAAACCCCCTTCCTATCTAGTTAAAAAACCTAGAGAACATAGTATTAACCACAGGTTCCACGGGAGATGTCTAACTTTCAGAGAGAGAGAGAGAGAGAGTGAGAAAGTGCTTTTATGAAAAAGTTACCTTATTATTGTGCTGCAGAGAAGATGTTCGTGATAAAAGTGGGATAAGGGGATGAAGGAGTCCTCTCTCAGTTTAAATGTTACTCCTAAGTGGAAGTAGCACATCTGTTGAGGAAGCTATATCTAGCCTAACATTTAAGCCATACACACGTTTACTATTATGAGATTTGGAGGAGGAGGATTACACTGGCATGAATTTATATTCCACTTAAAACTGCTATAATGGAGCTTAAGAAAATTCTGGGAGAAATAATCAGCTTTTAGTAGGGAATATTACTTATAGGTAGGGACTGAAATTTGATTTTCAGCAGTAAAGATGTATTGGAGGGCAGAAAGGAAAATATAACAAACAAGGGTAGATTTTTTGAAGAAATTTATGAAAATATTTGGTATGGAAGATGTGAATTCAGTAGCTTAAGTTCAGAGTGAATTTACGTTATTATTCACCAAGATACAAATACTGGGCTAGGCTAGACAGAACTTATATTTCACAGGAAACTGGATTTAACTGAAAGTTTTAATATGCATCCAATAACTATTTCAAATCAAGCATCAATAATAACTAAAATAAAAATGCAGGGTAATGAAATAAAAATAAGACACTGATGCTTTCCCAGAAATCTGTTGAAAAGGGGGACTTTAAGGAATGGGTAGTAGAAATTATTCAGGCGTTATTAGAGAAGATAGAAATTTCTTCTGAAAATACAGGTAGGGAGTGGGATTATTTTTAGGGACTGACAAAGGTTAAAGTAATGCAGAACAGGGGGAATCTCACAAAACAAATAGAGGAGTAAGTGTAGAATGCGAGGGAGAAAATAAGTGATTACCTGAGTAATATGCATGAGTTTAGAAAGATTGATGTTAAGCAACCGATTCTGATAATAACTCCAGAGAACAGAAACTTTTAGCACAATGACTCAGGCAACAGAAAGTAGAAAGGGTTGTCACCAAGCTTAAGGGAGCCTACAACAAGGAAAATAAAAGATCCTGTAGAGATCAAGACAGCATAAAACCACTGTGCTCCTCCAGTGAGCCATGCCAGCAGTTAAGTTGTAAAGAGAGAATCAGAATGCAAGAAAATACCACTGTTTTGGTGGGTCTTGATGTAGAGAAAGCATTTTTCAGAGTAAGCTAGGAGTTTATGAGTGGGGAAGAACTTAAAGGGGGTGGTTTCCTTTCTGATACTTTTTGTTTGAGCAGAATAATCAGGCAGCGGTGTTATCTCTCCCCTTTGTTATTTGCATTATATTTAGAACCATTGGCAAAGAAAATAAGGGACTCAAACATTCAAAATGTAATTAGTATGGTAGTCAAGAAAATCTGGCTCTATTTGCATATTATATTATTTTATACCAGATAAAACCAGAAAAAGGACATGTCAGTGCTATGGAACATTTTGAGCCAGTTTTAAATCTTTTTGAAATACAAAATGAATGAAGCTAAAACAAAAGCAACAGCTATAAATTATGTACCCACACACAAATCGGTTTAGCAACATCCATATTTATGGGGACATGATAAAATGAAGAATTTAGGAGTATTAAAAAAGATTCTGGTGTGGCAGCTAAGGATATGTAGGAAGAGATTAAATAAAAGATAACACAAAAACTGAGAAATGTAAAGCTCTGTTTTATGGATATTGATAGCAAGATACAAACAGTTAAAATGTTTTTAGTTCCTTTGGTTTTATACCTAGGTCAGGCATATTTTTATCAACCAGAGAAGGAGTTATGGATAGCAATTAATAAAGAGTTGAAGGATTTTACCTGGGAGAGAAAGACAGCAAGAATCAAATTGGATAAGCTGATACTTCCAATAGAGCAAGATGGGTTGGGATTACCCAATTTGAAGGGGTATTTCAGAGCTACATAGTTAAGGCTCCTATACATAGCACAAGCAAAACACTATATTTCAAAGTAGAAAGGGATGATGACAAAACTGGGTGAAATCTCATGAAACAAGGAGACACTGGGATTTTGGATGCAGATCCTTAAGGAGAATAACAATAACCATGTAGAATATTATATTTGTAAAGTAGCAGAAAGCATTCTAAGAACTAAGACAACACGGGAACAGTGAAAGGAGATGACTGCAATTAGGGATACAGACAATAGGTAAGAAGGGCCTAGAATTTATTGGAGAAAACTGGCAAAAGAACCAAGGTATTGGGAGCAAATAAACAGAGAGCTAAAGGTAATAGAATGGGAAGAAGCCAAGAATTTATTTGGACTGCACGTTAAGGATTGCCTTCCCTTTCAATGATTGATAGAGTATAGGCAAAGAGAAAGAAATAGGGGGATCCTAAGCAAAAGACTAGCACTGATCGAGTTTTTAGTAGAATCTAGAAAAGAAGCTGTTGTTAATAAAAGAATATTTAGTAGAGCATATAAAATAGTACATGATAACTATAAGAATCAATCAGAGGAAGTTAAAAAGGATTGGGAAGAGAGATTGGTTAAGCAATTCACAAAGAAATAATAGGGAATATATGTATGTCTCTCAAATATGCAACACAGTCTTGAAGATTTAGGAACTTTGCTTGGAAGTGTTTCCATAGGTATTTTGATCTCCCAAGTAGACTACAAAGATTTTTCCTGAGCTAGATAGCAAATGTTGGAGGTGTGATGGGGATGAAACAGGTAACCGAGAACATATTTTCTGGGAGTGTAATGAGTTGGCAGACTTTAAAAATTCCTGCAGACTACTCTATCAGAAATACTGGAATAGCAAATTGGTATAACTAAGAAAATTATTTTTTTTCAGCTATGATACAGAATCAGAATTGCCTATCTATAGTAAGGCTTTGCTGAGTCTAATTATGGTGGCTGCCAAAAAAAAACAATTACTAGAAAATGGAAATCAAAGTCTAAACCAACTGTACTAGAAGTAGTGAATATAGCAGCAGAGATAAAACACCAGGAAATGGAATCTTTAGAAAAGGGAAGGAGCAAATTACACAGAAAAATGAGAATTGTGGCAAAAATACATGCAGAGGAGGAATGAGGTTTAAAAGAATACATAATTTGCAAGAGCTAACTAAAATTGTCAATATGGTTTGTTTTCATTT
Source organism: Protopterus annectens (assembly GCF_019279795.1). Taxonomy (NCBI): domain Eukaryota; kingdom Metazoa; phylum Chordata; order Ceratodontiformes; family Protopteridae; genus Protopterus; species Protopterus annectens. The sequence goes on from NC_056744.1 coordinate 112,437,956, forward strand.
ATATAAATGTATAATTGCTTATGTCATGAGTGATCATTTAATAAAGATATTTCTTGTTAAAAAAAGGTAGGGATGACAGCAACAAACATTAACACACAGAAGTGTGTACATCCTTTGAAACTCTTAACACTTCAGATGTATTGCTCTGTAGGTTTTATGTAGGTGGATGTCAGTTCTTTGTATACTAGCATACAACACAAGTGGGGTTTTGAGGCAGTTTGTAACTTTTTGGGGAAGGACCTTGCACCTCATTTTTGATTTCTTTGCTGGAAATTTGTTTAACACATAACTGTTTTTGCTTTGGGAATGAAGCTTTCTCGCAGGTCAAAGGTACAGCGATGGTGGTTTCTTTTGTGCCCAGATATGCAAAATTATATATGGGAGATTTTGAGAGAAAATGTTTATATCCTACACAATTTTTTTTCAGAACATGTGGTTATGTACAAAAGATATAGAGATGATTTGTTTTTTATATGCAAAGGAAATGCAAGTGGATTTGTTGAATTCTTTAATGAATTAAATAGAAATAGTCATGGTTTAAAATTCACATGTGAAATAAACAAGAAATCTATTGAATATCTGGATGTTGCATTTTATGTGGATGAGGAATGTAATATTCAATATTAACCTTATAGAAAGGAAACATCAAAGAATAACTTGTTGCATGCCACTAGCATGCAACCACCCCATTTGATCAATTCTTTACACTTTAGGGAGTTTAAGAGAGTAAATGCCAATACATCAGAAGAAAGGTTTAAGGATGATGGCTTGATGGAGGTGGAATGCAAACACAAAAAACATGGTTATTCCACGGAGCAATTAAATAATGCCCAAAAGAAAATTTTGGAAGGAAAAGGCATGAAAAGATTTGAAAAACATTATGGAAATATTTTCAATGGTAAGAATATAAAGGTGAAAGATGGTTATAATGAAAAATATTTTTTGTTACAAAATTTTCTCCTCTCTCATCAGTTTTGGAGAATATTGTCAATGATTTTTGGCAAATAATATGTGAAGATGAGGTGGTGGGTGAACTTTTCCCCAAGCACATTACTTTTTATTATTGTAGATATAATAATTAGAAAGAATTCTTGGGTTTTGATCAGAGAATATTCACTGTACCTTTTAACAAAACAGGTTAATTTGCTTGTGGAGATTGTAAAGTCTGTCCTAATATATAAATAAACCTTTCAGGAACGAAAATCAAAGGGGAAAACTTTGTTTCCATGAACAGATTTGATTGTCAATCTTATGGAGTGGTGTATATAATTGGTAGTGACTGTAGCAGAAGTCCTAGATGGTATGTGGTTCAGACTAAGCGCAAAGTAAAAAATTGTATTTTAGAACATTTAGTGGATATTAGAAATTGTACTTTGAAAAGTTCTCTTGCAGAGCATTTCCATAAAGATCACCAGGGTTTAGATACTGTGTTCTATTTAAGTATGTTAGCTCAACCTTACCTTCCTAGACGTGGTGACTTTGCCAATAAGTTAAATTAATTACAGAGTAAAATAATATTATATTATAAGATATTATCTCCTAAAGATTTAAACTTATAGATTAATTTGTGTTTTTAATTAGACAGTAATAAAAGGTTTAAATTATTGAAAATAAATTAATAAGTATATATCTTTTTTTTATTAATAAACTTGTATTTTTAGTAAAGAAATTCATGCTGGCTTTAATTAGTTTTGTGTTGAATAAAGGGATTGATTTGATAAATACAAATTGGTTAAACAAGTTTATATAACTTTTGAAGTGTTATTGTTTAATTAATTAAGGTATAATTGATTATATTAACTGCAACTTACCTGCATATAAAGAATTGTGTGGAATTGGTGAATTATCCTGAAAAGGCAAACTGCTGAGGTAGCAGATCTATAATAAATTGAAGTGGTAGAAGAACAGCTTAGTTTCTTTTTCATTTTACTTGATTTGATCATGTTTTACATTTCATTGATGACAGATTTAATTTCGCCAAGTCTTTTGGGTTTCTAGTACCAGGGCAGGAATGGACCCCATTCCTAAGTCAAAGTATGATTAAAGTTCATGAAATTAGTATTGTTTCAATGTTTGATGTTAGCCAAAAGTACTCTTTGAAGCATCCGCAATATGTCCAGAAATTACTCTTGTTACTCATATGGAGTTACATGTATCAGTAGCATATCTAAATATGACTGTAGAATCTGTTTTATGAAACCCATTGCTCATATTAGTATTAGAACTGTCTGGTTATCCTTCTTCAATATTGCTGTCATTTCTGCCTGCCAATCCAGGTATTTAATGACTTTGTGTCTCTCTGTATCTAAGACACTGTAATCACTGGGTGTAACAATTTTGACTATCAATGCTACTTTTAAATTCTTTTCATGGACTACTATATCTTGTTTTCTCACATCTAATTTAAGAACTGTTAGTAATGGGTGATCCCATGTGATATAAACTTCATTCTCTATAAGGCTTTGTGGCTCAGGTTTCCAATGTTTTTCAACTACTTCAGTATTGTAATGTTTCCACAATCCCCATTGCAACAGTCTTACCACATTATTATGCCTTGCACTATACATGTCCTTTGTAATTAGAGTATCACACCCAGCAACAAGATGTGCGACTGTTTTCAGTTATGTTTAACAAAACCTGCATTTGTTTGTTTCTCTCACATGTTCAATGGACTTTATAAACTTGCATGTACATAGTCCACTATCCTGTAGTGCCAATATTAACCTTTCACCTTGTGGTTTAAATTCACCTCATTTAAACCATTGCTGTATCAGATCCTGATTGACATGAGGTTGTTCCAGGAGTTTTCTGCACTTGCAACTATATTTATGCATTTTCTTCATGTCTCCCCTTCTATTCTGATCTTTCTCCTTACATTCTTTCTTTTGTTTTTTTGACATGTTCATTTGCTGCCTGGTTTTTATCTACTTCTGGTTTGATTTGCATTCCGGCTTGACACCAATATGCTTTTGCTAAACTAAGCAGGGAAGTCATCTTAGACTTGTTCTCCTCATGTTTTAAAGCTTTCACTATGTTTGGATCTGGTGACAGTAGATATGTATATAGTCCAACGACTGCAGATCTATACATGTAATCAATTTTAACTCATTACATCTGAGTGATGACTCCAGGTCAATCTGCAGTTAACTTCTAGTGATGCCTCTAGGCATCAGATATTGTTTGTTCATATTTTATCAATAATTTCAAAACCATGCTATGTTCAAGGTTTTAAAAGTTTTCATTTTAAAGCTTACACAATGGTAAACTCAGCTGCACTAATATTTGACCTCTGTCTAGTGCAGGTAAATAGAAATTAACTGTTGTCTTTATGATATTAATTTATACAGATATAATTTTCAGATTTTTTTCTAAATATCTCAAAAAACAAGTAACACAGACAGAACTCCTTAGTCTCATATGAATGTTCTCAGTTAGATGAATAAAAGGCCTCTGACAGGATGTCTGTAACTTGGGTGGTTGCTGAAATATCATAAGTTGTTTACAAAATATTACAAATTTAATAGCTACTGTGTTTACTGTAACTTATAAAATGCATTTTAAGACCTAGAATCTAAAGAATACTACCATTACAAAAATTGTTTGTGCCGAAGAGTTTGCCATTTATAATTCTTTCATAACCATTATGGTCCCAGAGATATGAACTTTTGTTTGAAATGTGAGGACATAATTTGAGTCTGTCAAAAGGCTTAGGCTCCGCCCATTGGAAGTTACACTGCAAACTTCCTGAGCTCCATTGGAATGAATGAGTTAAGCAGGCCCCTACCTCCTTTAGAATGAGGAATATATAATATTGGTATACACTGATTTTTATATATCATTTGATAAATGTAAAGCATTTTTTTGTTTTCCTGACCATCTGATCCAATACCTTTTAGGGTCAGTCAATCACTCCAAAACTGTTAAGTTAGAAGAGGAGGAGCAAATTGGTTTATAACTTGGACTTTGTTTCTATTTGTCAGGGATGTTTTCAGTATTAAATTTTAGTCTTCGAAAATGTTCCTTACTGAGTTTTGTTTGCATTTGTTCATATTTTATTGTCATTCCTTCATCAGTTCCCAAATATTTATATACTCTCTCATCCTCCAGTTCCTTTATACCATATTCATATCCCAGACTGATATTTTCTTGATGCTGCAGCTTTCCTGTTTTAAATGTTTTTCACCTTTATCAAGACCATTATTATATCATCCGAGAAAGTGTTAACAATTGCAGTTGTGCTTTCAGTTCCTCATTTGATGAACTGTACAGTTTTAAATCTTCCACAAAAAGAAGATGAGAACTCCTTATACTTGGTTGTTTTCTGGGAGTGAAACTGTAACCAAGATTCTGCTAAGTAGACAGCTTAATGGGTTAAGGGCAAGACAAAAGAGCAGCGGTAACAAAAACTCACCCTGGAATATCCCCTTTTGAATTTTTATGCTTGGGATCATAATTTGTCCTTTATCTTAGCACAGCTGCAAAGTGGTTTGCCACTGTTTCATGGTCATTTTAATGTAATTAATCAATGTAAGGTATGTCTTATTCATTTATAAGCGCTCCTTTATCGATGAATGTGGAATGCTGTCAAATACTTTTTTGTAATCTATCCACGTCATACTTAGATTCTTCCCCTTTTTACAATTCTCCACTATGACTTCATTTAACAACAAATGATCCTTTGTTCCATATGACTTTCTTTCATTGCCTTTTTGTACTATTGCCATGACTGAGTTTTCTTCTAAATGACTATAAACTCTGTCGGCATCAGTTCCAGTGTATAGTTTATACATCACTGGAAGGCAAGTTATTGGTCTATAGTTTTTAGGACAACTTGCAGGTTCACTGTTAAAAAGGAGTATTATTTGTCATATTGTTAAACAGGTTGGTGTCTATTTGGAATGTGGCTAGAAGTAGTTCTTACTCAGGGCTTAATCTTCAATGTAATAGTGATAGTACTTTTAGCCAGAAGTTGGTTGCTGCATCTGGGCCTGATGTTTTCCACTTAAGAGCTTTTCTTAATTTTGTTTCAATTTCTCTGGCCATTGCTTCACCCCATTTCATATCCTGTACATTTGCATTTCTTAGTGTTTCTTTTACTTCTTCTGTCCATTGAGCATCTTTGTTATGTTCTACAGGGTCTTCACAGATAGTTCTCCAAAATATGTCTGTTTCTTCTGTTTTTGGTGGTGTTTCTATTCCTTTTACTCTGTTTTCCAATTCATTATAAAACTTTTTTGAGGTCATCAATGAAATGCTTATTTTGTACTTTTCCTTTCTATCTACATATCTTCTATGTTTTTTTCTGCCTGTGCTGATATCTTTAGTGTAATATTAGCAATAGTATATGATAGATCCTGGTCTGTTCTGATACTATGCATTGCTTTTATCACATCTATCTTTCTAAGTATTTTTGTTGATCTGTTTCTTTTTCTACACTTTTCTAAGAGTGACACTTCTTGTCTTAATTGCTTTATAATTTTCTCTGTTCAATTCTTCCATGATGGCATTTGATTTCTTCCCATCCTTTCTCCTATTGCTCTGTGTTTTTGTAATACAAATGTATCTGTTATTAATTTAGCTGCATAGAAATATATCCCATTTACTTCTGTTAAATTGCATGATTTTCGGTTAATAGTCAGACTTCTAACATTTTGGGTCTTATTGACTTTCTGTAATCTATTTCTTTCATCAATTTTAATATGTCTATCCATCTCTGTTAAATCAAGCAACTCTTCCCTTAGAATATATTCTTCGAAATTGAAGGCATATTCTTTTTTTCTTTTATTCCTGTAGGCATTCTTCAGAAAGTTCCAAAACATCTTCCTGTTACATATTCTCTTCAGCTGCATTCTGTGTAGTCCATTGTTTTTTTTATTATGGTTATCTCACTGGCCTATCGATCCACAACATTAACTGAGTCAGAGTTGCCACTGTTACCTGCTCCTTCCCTTGCTGTGAAACTCCAACTGATCTTTTGTACTGGTTTCCTATTGTAGGCTCCAGAGTATCTTCATGTAACAACTCATCAGATGATTCCTCTTCCATCTGTTTTTCCTTAATTTATGGACTCATTGTTCCACCATGTTGTGACGTTACCAAAGCTTGGATTTCTACACTAAATCCTTCACTTCACAGGTAATGCATAACTTCAATTTCTATTTCCTTAACTTTGCCATTGCTAATTCTCTTCTCTGCTTTACCCTTGTGTTTTCTTAGTTTTTGTATTATGAAATTTTCCATATCTAGATGCCTTTGCCTGTATTTCTCTTCAAAAATCTTTGGTGCTGCTTTTTTTGTATTGGTTAGATTTGCTTTCTTCTTTGCTCAAATATCACACCATATTAAATCGCTTTTTCTGTCCAATGTCCATATTTCTTCTTCAGATATCTCCCACTACACCTGTTTCTCCTTACTTTGGGGACTCATTGTTCCATCATGCTGTGACATAACTTGTGTTAGACTTTCTACAATAAATCCTTCACTTTGCAGGTGCTCTGTAACTTCAGCTTCTATTTGTTTAACATGTACTTTACTAATCCTCTGTTCTACGTACCCCTTCTGCGATCTTATTTTTTGTATTGTGAAACTTTCCATATCTGGGTGCCTTTATCTGTATTTCTCTTCAAATATCTTTGGAACTACTTTTTTGTATTGATTAGTTTGACTTCCTGCTTTGCATACATATTGCACCATATCTCTTTTTCTTTCTCACATCCAAGTTTCTTTTTTATACCTTTCAAAAATTGCTAGGTTTCATTCTTTACTTTTTCATAGTTTCCTCTGTCTCTTCTTTTTCCAAATGGCCCAAAGTGTCTCAGTCTGTATAATGTTTTTCATGGATCTGTTCTATTAATTAACACAAATTTACATTTGATGCTTTTGACAGTTTTTCTTGTGCAAATATTTTTCTTTCCTCTATTTTCTGTCTTAATCTTTTTGAATATCTCCTATCTGGAAATTCTGGGCTTCTTGCATAGTAGTAACAATACATAAGTTCTTCCTTATCCTCAATATTCCACTCTATCATCTTTATGGTTCTTTTTGGCCTGCCAGTTTTTGTGGACTACTACATCCTTCTACAACAGTGGAGCCATTCTCTCCCTGAGCCTGGCCCAACCCCTTTGTAGAAATGTTTCTGTGTCTTGAGGATTCTACACTGTCATTTTTTCCTGTCCTGGCACCAGTACACATACCAGAATTGGACACTTTTTTTATCCTGGGACTTGTGCACCCAGCTGTCTTTTTTATTTTTTAACCTACCTCTGTCCATCATGTATGCTACATAAAATGCAGTCTATATATCACTGTCCTCTTGGTCAAATTTTGTGAAAACAGGGTCCACCTCCACCACGTGAAGGTCCTCTCCAAGACTTCTGGATGAACTCAGTTCCAACAATAATACTCTGCCTTTCATGCTGATTTTATCATCTCTCCATTCAGACTACTTTGTGCAAAACATTGTTTCCAATATGGATGAAGATCGTGTAGGAGATTAGAAATATGATGAGGACATAAAGGGGATACTGTTGTTTGACAACAATGCTACTTATACACATATTAATAATATGTGAAGCCACTGACAATATAAAATAAAATGGTACAGACAGGAGGATTATCTCATTTCAACACATAGGAACTCAAGAATTCTCTAGTTGAACTGACACTTTTGAAGGGACAGTGACAACAGATTGAGGCATCAGCCTTAAACACAGTAAAGACAGGTGTAACATCCCATATATGACATCTATCAGTCTCATACATATGTTACACAAACTGTCTCATAATAATAATAATAATATCAGTCTGTATTTCTATAGCACAGCAAGGCAAAGCACATATGCACAATGTAAACGTTGCTGCTGTAGCAGAAATTAAAATCTTCATGGTTTGCCAGGAGAAATGAAATGACGTTTACCATGACTTAACACTGGAGTGTGACGGCAAGCTGCATGCAAAAGCTGAGGGCACTAAATGAGGAAGAGAGATCGGGAGACAGGGATAGATACACGGGAAGAGATTTGCTTATGGCCTATTTCTATACATCTTTGTGTTATGTTACTCTTCAGTTTGTCATCATAATTAATTGTCATGATTTGTACAAGACAGTGTTCCCAACTGGAAGCAAACACATTAATACAAGGGAAGGATAATATTGTGTAAAATAAAATTTCTAGTCAGTAGTTACACACAAACGAGCCATACATATGGGTACAAACCTTGACAGCATTCCAAAACAAATCTACAGGCCCGAGTATTATCTAACCACTCCTACTTCATGAGTACAAAGATTGAAGCAAATGAGAATGCCTGTATCAGTTTTAATTGCACTCATAACAATTGGAAAATCACATAACATGTACATTACATCCAGTAGCATGATAAGTATGAACTAGTAAAACGTGAAATGTTACTTCACAACTGTAATTTTACTTGTTTAAAGGAACAGTCACAAAACAATCAGGCAAGGGAGAATGTAGGCATTAGATTTCATCACAGTAGTGTCAATTTTAATATTACATAAGGTGTAAATTACAGGAAACCGCATAATAAATGATCCAATGCAAAATGCTTCCAAACAATATTTGCAATTGGAAAATCCTATATGGTGTATATTCAAATCGTCAGCCTGTTCAAGAGAACATTAGCCTGACTGTCCATAGAGCAGTGAGGCTAAGGGCAATAGCGTGAACCACACCACAGTAATGTGACCAAAGGCAAAAACTCACAATATTTTTCCTTAAGTTCTGTACTCCATTCCCCCTATGTTACAGGTACTGCTCAGTGCTAGGCATTGTGCAAATGCTGAGGAGGAAAGACTGGTGTCACAGAAGGGAGAAGAGACATAGACAGGGAGGCAAGAAGAAAGTAGATTATGACAGAAGCATGATATAGTGACTCTAAACAATATGTAGGCAACAGCTACATATAAAGTAGTCTAATAAAAACAGTTTGGCATATTTCTGGATTAGAACCCTTAAAAGTATACAAAAGCAATCTATAGAGTTGAACATTATCTCAGCACACCCAAAGGAACTCCCAATTTACACAGTGAAAATAACACAGTTGAAGGGATAGTGGCAACTTACTGAAGTAGAAGGGGTGAAGAAAGAGAGAGAGAGAGAGAGAGAGAGAGAGTGTGAGAGAGAGAGAGAGATAAATTAAAAAGAGTTTTAGTGTTTCTTCGTTATTACTCTGTCATGCTCTATACAGTAAGGTGTTTGCTCTGGGGGCAAGAAGGGGTAGAAAAGTGAAAACACAATTAAGACATAAACAGGATAAAGGTGGTTTACTAAGCTGCCCTATTAGGGGTGGAATATTTTTGCAAATGGTTTCTCACTGCAATATTAAAATGCCAGGTTCATGAAATATGGTAAGTGCAGATAAATACAGAATAGGAATATATTGAAATTTGTTAATCAAAGAAGGCCAGCTGGTTACAGGTGCCCTTTTTCAATTAAATCCCAGGGAGAAAAGCTTCAAAGTAACAAATATAATGCATTCAATATTTACAATAAAAAATTATAATTCAGTTTTAGTCAATAAATACCACAGGAGTCAGTATAATAAAATTTGTAAATATAACAAAAGGCAGGTACCAACACAGCCAAGAAATAATTTTAATTAAAAAATAGTAAGTGCTTTCACATCCAGCAAGGACATTTCAGACTTATAACAGCTGCTACCTACAAACACACTTAAATAGCACAGATAATTAAAATAATCAACACCCTATCAAAGACTGCTAAAGATCAATCAATTGAATACACTGATACTAACACCCATAAATTCTACTCTGTTCAGAGCACATAATGATAAAGTATCACTAACCCCCTTTTTAGCTGATAGACCATTGAAGCATTAATATATATATATATATATATATATATATATATATATATATATATATATATATATACACACATACATACATATATTTATATTTTGGCAAATGACACAAGTTAATCTGTATATATTGCCATTTTAAGTAGGTATATCTATATTTATATCCATATGTTCTAGTACTGCATTTATATGAATTTTACCTGGACATACTTTGTACAAGTTTTTAAATTCAACATGTTTTTACATGTCAGGTTATTAGGTGCAGTGTATATGCTGTTTTCCTTTTTGTTTTCAGCTCTGTAGCCTTAACAGCATACTGGTTCATGTGCTCTGAACAGAGTAGAATTTATGGGTGTCAGTATCAGTGTATTCAATTGATTGATCATTTACAGTCTTTGATAGGTTGTTGATTATTTTAATTATCTGTGCTATTTAAGTGTGTTTGTATGTGCCAGCTGTTATAAGTCTGATGAAACGTCCTTGCTGGATGTGAAGGTGCTTATTATTTTTGAATTAATATTATTTCTTGGCTGGGTTGGTACATGCCCTTTGCTTTTATTTATACATTTTTTGGGACTTGGTACTGACCTCTTCTAGGAATGTTTGCTGGATAACAAAATTGGTATTGATATTCACAAACATTAATATACTAGCATAGTATTAAGAATTAAAAGATAGAAAATTGGCATATAAGATAGAAATAATTTAAGAAATACATTAGAGAGAGGCATTAAAGCATATAAGCAAGTTTAAGTGTTAATACAATAGTGATGGAATAGAAACTTGGTGGTGCTAATCAGAAATAGATATAGAAGTGTAAGTACTAAATCAAAGTGAAGTATATAAAACTAAGCTAAACTAGCCTTCTCCTACTGCAAAATATTTACATTTACAACCAGCCAACCTTATAAAACACACCACTGCCTTGCATTAAAACAGTTAAACTGGCTTGAACTCCCATACCAGTTGACATACTCACAACTAATCATTGTCCACAACTTATTGTAATCTCTAGACAAATGCCCAGCATTACAAAATAATCTACTGTACTATTCACCCACTAGAGTCATTTGGTCTAGCAATACATTTTTACTGTGCATCAGTAAGACATTCAACACTGCTGAAAACTCTATCTACTCTCATTATGTGTCATTCTGGAATGAAATCCCCTCACAGTTAAAAGAGATAGAAAGCTTAAATATTTTGAAAACTTTGTTTAAACAGCACCTGTGCCAAAGATGGCTCTGATCCTCCTACATACCTGGCTAGCTTTACTCAGATTACTTTTCTCCATCTCATAGTGCACTTCTTTCCTAAACGCTTACTTTTCTTCCTCTCTCATACCGCATCACTATTACTCCTCCTATATATATTTATCTTCATGCTCATTTCCATACGTTCTCCTTTCTTATCTCTTATCATTTTAAGCTACATTCTACTTGTCTGTCAGTAAAGTATTACCAAGCTCAAAATACCCCAGTTTGATCTTTTCCCTGCAGCCATCATGGTATAATTACATTGTTATTGTATGCTATTTCTCTATTCAATAATTATCCAATTTATGTTAATTTCTCTCTTTTTTGTGTTAAAATGCTATGTTCAGATATTTAAAAATCTTCTTTTTCTTCTTCTTCTTCTTCTTTCGGCTGCTCCCATTAGGGGTCATCACAGCAGATCAACTGTTTCCATTTCTTCCTGTCCCCTGCATCTTGCTCTGTCACACCAACCACCTGCATGTCCTCTCTCACCGCATCCATAAACCTTATCTTAGGCCTTCCTCTTTTCCTGTTACCTGGCAGCTTCATCCTTAGCATCTTTTTCCCAGTATACTTTGCATTCCTCCTCAGCACATGTCCAAACTAATGTAATCTTGCCTCTCTGGCTTTGTCTCCAAATCTTCCAACCTGGGCTGACCCTCTAATATACTTATTCCTAATCCTGTCCATCCTCGTCACACCCAGTGCATATCTTAACATCTTTAACTCTGCCACATCCAGCTCAAACTCCTGCCTTTTTGTCAATGCCACTGTCTCCAACCCATATAACATAGCTGGTCTCACTACCCTCTTGTAGACCATCCCTTTCACTCTTACTGGTAGTCGTCTGTCACAAATCACTCCTGACACTCTTCTCCACCCACTCCATCCTGCCTGTACTCTCCTCTTCACCTCTCTTCCACACTTACCATTACTCTGATCTGTTGATCCCAAGTACTTAAACTCATTCACCTTCGCCACCTCTACTCCCTGCATCCTCACCATTCCTCTGTCCTCTCTCTCATTCACACACATATATTCTGTCTTAGTCCTGCTGACCTTCATTCCTCTTCTCTCTAGAGCATATCTCCACCTCTCTAGGGTCTCCTCCAGCTGTTCCCTACTCTCACTACAGATCACAATGTCATCTGCAAACATCATAGTCCACAGGGACTCCTGTCTGATCTCGTCTGTCAACCTGTCCATCACCATTGCAAATAAGAAAGGGCTCAGAGCTGATCCTTGATGTAATCCCACCTCCACCTTAAATGCATCCGTCATTCCCACTGCAGACCTCACCGCTGTCACACTACCCTCATACATATCCTATACCACTCTTACATACTTCTCTGACACTCCCGACTTTCTCATACAATACCACAACTCCTCTCTAGGCACCCTGTCATATGCTTTCTCTAAATCCACAAAGACACAATGCAACTCTTTCTGACCTTCTCTGTACTTCTCCATCAACACTCTCAGAGCAAACATCACATCTGTAGTGCTCTTTCCTGGCATGAAACCATACTGCTGATCACTAATCATCACCTCCCTTCTTAACCTTGCTTCCACTACTCTTTTCCATAACGTCATGCTGTGACTGATCAGTTTAATCCCTCTGTAGTTACTACAGCTCTGCACATCACCCTTATTCTTAAAAATCGGTACCAAAACATTTTTTCTTCATTCCTCAGGCATCCTCTCACTTTCCAAGATTTCATTAAACAATCTAGTTAAAAACTCCACTGCCATTTCACCTAAACACCTCCATGCTACCACAGGTATGTCATCTGGACCAACAGCCTTTCCATTCTTCATCCTCTTCATAGCTATCCTTACTTCCTCTTTGCTAATCCACTGCACTTCATGATTCACTATCCGCACATCATCCAACCTTCTCTCCCTTTCATTCTCTTCATTCATCAACCCCTCAAAGTACTCTTTCCATCTGCTCAACACACTCTCCTCGCTTGTGAGTATGTTTCCCTCATTATCCTTTATCACCCTTACCTGATGCACATCTTTCCTAGCTCGATCCCTCTGTCTAGCCAATCTGTACAGGTCCTTTTCTCCCTCCTTAGTGCCCAACCTTTTATACAACTCTTCATACGCCTTATCCTTAGCCTTCGCCACCTCTCTCTTTGCCATGCACCTCATCTCCTTATTCTCTTGTCTACTTTCTTCATCTCTTTGACAATCCCACTTCTTCTTCGCCAACCTCTTTCTCTGCATACTCTCCTGTACTTCTTCATTCCACCACCAGGTCTCCTTGTCCTCCTTCCTCTTTCCAGATGTCACACCAAGCACCCTTCTAGCTATCTCTCTTACTAGCTCTGCTGTAGTTACCCAGCTATACGGTAACTCTTCACTGCCACCCAGTGCCCGTCTTAACTCTTCCCTGAACATCACTACACAATTACCCTTTTTCAATTTCCACCATTTAATCCTTGGTGCTGCCCTCACACTCATCCTCCTCTTCTTGATCACCAATGTCATCCTACAAACCACCATCCTATGCTGCCTAACTACACTTTCCCCTGCCACCACTTTACAGTCTCCAATCTCCTTCACATTGGCCCTTCTATATAAGATATAATCCACCTGTGTGCATCTTCCTCCACTCTTGTATGTCACCCTATGCTCCTCCCTCTTGTTAAAATACGTATTCATCACAGCCATGCCCATCCTTTTCGCAAAATCCACTACCATCTGACCTTCTGCATTCCTTTGCTTAACACCATACCTACCCATCACTTCCTCATCCCCTCTGTTCCCTTCACCAACATGCCCATTGAAATCTGTTCCAATCACCAGTCTCTCACCCTTGGGTACAGTCATCACCACTTCATCCAACTCACTCCAAAATTTTTCTTTCTCATCCATCGCACACCCAACTTGTGGAGCATATGCACTGACAACATTCATCATTACACCATCAATTTCCAGCTTCATAAACATCACTCTATCCGACACTCTTTTCACGTCCAAAACACTCTTAGCATACTGTTCCTTCAGGATAATGCCTGATATTTAAAAATAATGTAAATAAGCTCATGTATAGATGTTTTTACCCTCCAATTATAAATGTAAATCATGTGTAACTTAAGTGTGGAGCTTTTCTCCCTGGGCATCTGCTGAAAATTGGTTTTAACCAGGCAGGATTTTCCCTGTCAACAAAGACAAATAAATAACTATTAGAAGGGAATAAGCAGGTTAAGTGATTTAATCTTTTAAAGGGAGGTAAAATAATGTGATGGATGTGAGGAGAAGCTATGTCCCAGTTGAAGAACACGGCCAAAGCCAGGCGGCAGTGAGAAAGTAAAAGATGTGTGAGATAGACCTGATTGATATAGAAATTTTATTCCAAGTTCTAACTACATTATTGGAATAGAGACTGACCCAAACAGACCTTTGTGATTTCTAGAAGGTAAGCTGTTAGTTGTCATTTTACCAAAGGAGAGAGTTTAGTAGATAGAATTGGAGTATGGGGCTAATTGCTGGGCAGGCAAATGGGGTGCAGATGATTTTGTGGGTTTTCATATGAGCTCGGTATAAAATAGGTGGTCAGGAAGTTGTGTTTTTTTAGTGCTAAACAATGGTGGTTCTGGTGTAAGTTTTTTTTTTTTTTTTTTTGCAATCAAACCTGGCAATTTTGTTGTAGCATTGTTCAAGTTTAAAACTAAGTGAGACTTGAATGAGGAGGGTAAGAGATAAGCGGTAGCTAGTGTTACCTTGGCAGAGTTTGTAAGGAATTTCTTTACTGTATGAAAGGTACCTAGTTTTTGATGGATTTTCTTCATGCTGTTGTGGAAGTAGATTTGTATGTGAGGTAACTTTAATCGTGGTATTATTTAAAGAAAAAAATGTTAAAGTTGTTTTTCATGCAAATGGGATTTTGGAAAAAGAGAAGTAATTTAGTTTTGGGGGTGATTTAGTAGCAAGCAATTATCTTGTATCCAACTTAAGTTAAAGGCTTCTTGAGTAATTCTCTGAAGATATATCAGGTTATCTGAAGTGCATGTTAGGTAAAATTGTCAGTGTGTTGTAGGAGGGAAGCTTGCTGATAGGATTTATGTAGATAATTAGTAAATGTATTGAAGAGCAGAGGGACAAGAATTGAGCCCTGTAGTATGCCAGTATTGACAGGAAGGAAGGGAGAAATCATGTCAAGCCATTTAACAGACTAGTATTTATCAATTAAGTAGTTGTTACACCATAGTAGTGCAGATTTTGACAGCATTAGAGAAGACAATTGGAGTTTTAATTACAGACTAGATGAAAAGCTTTAGAGAAACGAAGGAATACGAAGAAAATGAGTTTGCCTTTGTTTCTGGCTTTGTAAATCACCCATCCCCTATTGCAATATTACCAGCTTACCAATTTGTCCCTTATGGACAGATGTAGCTTATAAATGCCTGACCCTCGATGCCCTGTCTGGATACTGGACATTATTATTCTTTCAGGAAAACTTGGCTAGACTTAGAAAGGCCTCCTGGGTCATTAGCCTAGCAACAGTCTATGAATCCATGAATTTATGTATGATTCCTTGATAGACCTATTCTTTAAGACAGACACAGGATAGTCTATGAAACTGGCAGCTAGTATGAGGTATTCGGCTGGGAGATTATCAGCTGAAGGGGAATACAGTTTCAGTTTAAGGAAGTAGCAATTTGATGTAGTAGGTCTTGGGTTTTAAGATGAAACAGGGGGTATTTGCTGTCCGAGAAGAGAGCACCTCAGGATTGTTAGATGAAAAATCTTTAGTAAGGGCTTTAATGCTTTCTATAAAATGTTCATTGAAATGAGCAGCTATTTCAAAGGTATAGTTATTTGGGGCAGGATTAGAAGTAGTCGTTTCAGGATAGAGTATATTATTACTAGAAAGCCAAGATTTCTTAGAGTGGAACATTGATTAAGTAAAGGGTTACTGTAGTAGATTTTCTTCTCTGTGTTAATCTATCTTTTAGCACAGTTATGTAATTCTTCAAAGTGTTGTAGGTTTAGGAGAGGTCAATGTTTTAACCATTCTTTTCAATCCCTATTTGTTTCATGCAGCAGGTGGCTGCTATGAGTGGATAACTCAAGAGTATTTTTTCTAGTTGGAGCCAGACTATTGAGGGTTTTCAGGAAAAGAGTTTTTAAATTTGTGTACACTTCACTGAGTGGAATATTTTCAAGACAGACAAGTTAAAGGAGCTTTTGTTTCTATCAAATGTATCAGGTTTAAAATTAGTGAGGTTATGGGAAGTTCTAAGTAAGTATTGTTCAAACAATACTTACTTAGAACTTCCCATAACCTCACTAATTTTAATGGGTACTGAGTCTGTTTGTATATACGGGGAAGTGGCCACTGAGGGAATCAGAGAGGGTGCCACTGAAGACATACTTAATGGAATCAGCCACCAATATCCAGTCAAGATATGAGCCAGAGTTTTTGTGATAGTTATAACATGTGGGGGCAGAAATGAGTCGAGTCAAGCCAAAAAGGTTGAGGCTAGCTGATGAGTATTTTGTGAAGGTAATCCACCAATCAACATTGACATCACCTAGGATTATCTTTTCATTAGAAATTCTATGTGAGATCCAGTTTAGGATGTTTTCGAAGGTTGTAGATTTATTGCTGGGGGAATATAGTTGTTTAGAGTTATTAAGTTTAAGATGGGAGATGAGGAGTTTGGTGTTACAGAATGTGAGAACAGGTTTGTTATAGATTCATAAGTAAGCACTAAGCTAGCTGCCCTTGTGGACCATTTTAAGTCTAGCCAACTTCCCACAGTGAGAATCAAACCCTGTACCTTTTGTTTGTGAGGTAAAGCATTTCAAGATAGGCAGGGTATAGTAAAGCTACTTCACCACCTTTTTAAGTCCTATCAGCCCTCGCTATATTATAACCAGGGAGTGAAATTTCAGAGGCAAGTATATGGAGTTTTAGCCATTTTTCAGTTATGGCAAGAATATCTTGTTTATTGTGGCAGATCCAGGCATGGAGTTCTAAAATTTTATAATCAATGCTAGGAGTATTTAAGGAAATACATTTAATCTGTTTGGGTGAGGCAGGTTGGACTTTGATAGCTTTGGTGATGGTATGGTCCATCTTTTGGAAGGAAATGTGTGGGCTAACTAGGAAGGGGTGTTTGGCTTAGGATGAGGTTTGGAGGCTATTGGGGAGTCATGAGGGGAGGAAGGGCTGTGATAGGTGTGAATATCCCCACAGAGTGTTGAGAGAGAGAAAGATGGATAAATTTGGTAAGCTTGTTTTGGTTTAACTTTAAGAGTTAATTTTGTTTTGGTGCGCTAGGTGTGAGGATTCTGGAATTTAAATTTAAAATAAAGATTGGGTGAGTTATTGTATATATTGAAAGTGATCAGTGGTGAAGTGGGGTGGTTTGAATGGCTAGATGTGAAGCAGATAGTGGGAGAAATGTGTGTACGATTAAGTGATGTATAGTAATTTGTAAGGTGATAAAAGATGAAGAGTAAGGATGCAGTAATATTTAAGAGAAGCATGGTATGTAGGTTTGTAGAGACATTGGTCAGTGAGACAAAAGGTAAAACACTGAGGTAACAAATATAGGAGGGGTAGGAGTAGAAAGATGGGTGGGGTGAATGGAGTAAGGTGTGATCACTGGGGTCAGTTAGTAAATATAAAGGAGGAAAGAAAGTTGGATTGCTTAAAAGCAGACTTAGGATTTGTGTGTATATTATTGTGCCTGGGTATGACTATATTTGTCTGCATGCCTTTAAGAGGGGTTGGACGTAGGTGGAGTTCTGGGTGGAGAATAGGTCCTATAAATGTAATGCCATGAGGGGTGGCTGGGGAATGGAGGGTAGGAAGGGAGCGTAGTGGGAAATGACATGAAATAATAATTTGACATTCAGCTGTAATTGAACCCTTGGCGCTCTGCAAAAACATCAGTCTACAGACAGAAGAATCATCTCAGCACACCATATAAGAACTTGTAGTTCATTACATCCAGCAAGCTAAGAACTGTTACAGTGACTGTTTCAAAGCAGTGTCTTTATTATGCCTTTACTTTGTATTCCCATAGTGCAGCAAATTTAAACACATTTGCATGAAAGTCAGTGGAGTAGTGAGGACGATGGCAAAAACTCACCAGTTTTTGCCATTTCTGGCCATGTGTGGTATGTGTGATTCTATTGTTTGACCAGATTAAATATGCAAAAAGTGGTTCATAAGACAGTGGTGAAACTGGGGGTCAAGCAGAGGTTAGGACACAAGTGAAAGAATACAGGAATTTGCAGGATGGTGATTGGAGAGCACCATCTCTATCCACTTCTTCACAAAGTAAAATCAGAACTGTACACAGCCTTTCAGAGTCACCATATGAGGGCTGGGTCACAACAACACAATAATGTTGAATAACCAGTTGGACCAAATCAAATGTGTCAATATGAGACACATGTGATGTGGAGGGCTGTGTATGGGCTGTTTTATGTATGGGCTGTATTTTTTTCTTTGTGAGCAAGAAAGGAATGATGAGGATGTTGCTTAGGAATGGGAGGGCCAGGTAGGTAGGGTGGATTAGGTACATACATATAGGACATACAAGACAGAAAGAGATGGTGATTGAGGATAGGTAAGGGACATCTGAAGCATATCCTTGTCTGGTTTGAGAACAGTAAAAATCTAGACCTAACCCTCAAAACTGTCATCACTGTCTCCTCTGTCAGTTGCTTGGGTCAATGCCAGACATGGTTTCAATTTGCCAATATGATGCAGGACCTTATCAACCCTAATGATTTGGGAACTGAGGCTCCTCTCCATTATGCCTTCTACCAGCCCTGTCAGCTCCTGACAGGTGACAAAATTGCCACCCCCATTACTGCTCCTGGAGGGTACCATTACAGCAGCAGCTGGAGTAGAGCTATCTAACACGGAGCAGGTAGTGTAGGAGCTGTGAAGGCAACACCGACAGGTTGCAACCCAGATGTGCTGGGTGTCTGTGCTACCTATGGTGGTGCCACCTCAGCCACCTGTGCAAGTATGGCAGGCCAAATTGCAGTGGTCACTCTAGCTTCCTTTGTTGATGGTCATTTTGCTTATAGCAGAAATATATTAAAAAAAGAATATATATTAAAAAACAGAGAGATGGGTAAGGGGAGACAAAAAAGAGAACTATATCAATGGCATGTCACATTATTTTATTATTGCAATACATTAACATATATGAGAAATAAATATGTACTGCTTTGCCACATCCAGATATAATGGAAAGGCATTAAAGTATCATAAAATCAATCAATCACTATGGTATGATATGACAAATGCAAGCATTTACTTGACTATGCCATATCCGATATGTATTTTCAAAGTTAATAATTGCATTTGAAAAATTGAATAGTTACTGTTATGCAGTATTGCAGTTAATATTTTATAAATGCTACCCTGTAAATAATGTAATGCCTGCTTCTGGGTATTGAACCCATACACAATACAGCTGGTGTACTCATTGCCTAATGCAAGCACAAAGAGGTATCACAGCAGGCATGTATGCTTGATGTAAAAGCTTAGGTGTGCCTGCTCAAGATGATATAGACTTATGGAATGAAAAAAGTTCTCTACTTTGCATTCAGACCTGATGCATGCTTACCCCATGCCTCATCTAGGTGAGTTAGTCTATCCTGATGTGGCTCACAGTTTTTCTGCTATCTCTTCTGTAGGTGTAAAGTAGAGAAAAGAAAAAAGATATGAAAGCATAGTGACTAATTGTTTTGGATGAAAAATTAAAGCTATAGCACAGACTGTTCATGAGTCACTTACACAACTGAGGATGGTTTGCAGTCTTAAATTGATCCTCCCATTGGCTCAGGATGACCTGCTTGTGATTCTACATGTCACTGTAGTGGTAACACCCGTTCTCCACAGTGCATGGAATGCCAGTTGCACTGGAGACAGTCTTCACCAAGCTATTCAAAGCCTCAGCGCTATACTGAGACCCTGTATTCTCCCCCTGCAATGGCCTCCGGCTGTAGCATTTCATGAAGAGTGCCACAAAAATCCTGGACTCCTTAACCCCCACCTTCATGCTCTAAATGGAACACCATCCCTACCTTCACCAGCAATGTCTGCGGAAGGCAAGCTAGAAATATATATCTGAATTGGTGCTTAATTCAGATCTCACATGTAACAGCTTGTGAGCAAAGATATATAGCCTTGCCCGCAGCCTTTGCACAATTGAAAGCACAGCAATGCCTTAGTAAAACATTGGCAGTGATTACATCAAAAAGCATGGAAGGCATGAAATATGGCACTGAGGTTGGGCCACGTATGATGTTAAAACTGTTAACATCTCTTCCACTGTTAAACACTGAAACACATTATGGTGTTTGTAATAATCACTTTTGGTTGGAGGGCAAACGGTATGATTTGTGACATATTGGGCTATTGGAACTTATACACACTAGTGAGATTGAGTGATCCCACCTAAGAAATGAACTCATGAGAAAAAGAAGGATAGCATGTTAAACTTTGTTTATTAACTGTCAGTGCCACAGGAAAATTTCCTTTTTAACATGTTAATTACAGATTTACTAATTTAAAAATTAATGTTGATATATTTAAGAGATGCTTTCATGTGTGTGACTGTAAGTAGTCATGAGACTGCACTTCTATGTAACAGGCAGTATTTGT
The DNA here is from genome assembly GCF_019279795.1 of Protopterus annectens. Lineage (NCBI taxonomy): Eukaryota > Metazoa > Chordata > Ceratodontiformes > Protopteridae > Protopterus > Protopterus annectens. The sequence goes on from NC_056744.1 coordinate 112,458,707, forward strand.
GGATCTAAATATATCTCAGATGCATGAAGTTGCATGACCTGAGTAATGCATGTTGAGGTATGTTCCACAGATACTTCACAAGACATACTGTCCTAAACATATAGTTATGATATGTCAGCATCATCAGCTTCCTTTTCCCCATTTTCTACATGAGGTCAGTGTATCATGCTAACTGCCGCCATCTCTCTCGATTCAATGCCACACTTCCGCCTTCTTTGACAGTCATGCCTGACTGTGACAGATCTTCTGTGACTCGATCCATCCACCTGTTTGCTAGATATCCTCATTTCCTCTTACTTATCTTCGTCCTGTCTGTCCCAAATCTTCAACAGATTGTCTTCTGCTTTTCTGCACATGTGTCTGAGCCACCATAATCTGTTCTCTTTGATATTTTCTGCAATTGGAGCTACTTTGGCTTCTGATCTTATGTCCTCAACTATCTGTCTCACTGCAAACATTGGGTCAGTTGTGCTGCATCCTGATCTGAATCCAAACTGTTCATCTTCCATCTTACATCTTACATTCTACTACTCTGCATATCCATTTATCATTCACCCTGTTGAGAACTTTCATGCAATGTGACAGGAGTTTGATCCCTCTGTACTGTCCACAGTTGTGAATGTCCCTTTTGTTCTTCTACAATGGCACGAGTATGCTTATTCTCCAGTCATGTGGGATATGCCTTTTTCTCCAGACTACTATGAGTACCCTCAGGAGCCATTTCTCCCCTATCTCACCCAATATCTTTATCATATTTGCTGTGACCTCATTTGAGCCTGCTGCTTTCCTTGACTTTATTTTCCTCATTGCTAATATTACTTCTTGTAGGGTGGGCTCTGTCTCTTCTCCTCTCTCATTGTAGGCTGTTTCTGGGGCAGTACAGCTTCTGTGAGGTTGTCTCCTTTCAGAAGCTGTTGGAAATACTCCTTTCATCTGCCTCTGACGTCCTGTAAACTGGTGAGCAAGTTGTTGCTGGCATCCCTTATGAAGGGTGTCTGACTGTCTTCTTTACCTTGCTGTCTTTGCCTAGCAACCTGATATAGTTTCTTTGTGTCGAATCATAATAATAATAATAATAATACAACTATTATGCACATCATACCAATGCAAATTCATTTTAAATTAAATACCATACTTGTCATGTTTAACATACTTTACACATATTACATTTTGCTTATATAGTAAGAATTAATGATACATTTGTTGCAATAAATGCAAAAACTGGATGGCACTGAAAATTGGCTTTGTTCCAAGTTAGGCTTTCCTGGTAAGCAAATGTTAAATAAAATAATAAATAAACACGGCTATGATACTCATTTTTATTTAGTGTGACAATGTTATGATAAATGGCATTCTGACTCCCCTCTGTAAAAGTATCTATAAAATGGATTCAAACCCTGCATTAGCTGTCTTCTTTCTCTAAACTCACAGTGCTTACATCTTGTGCCACAGAGATAGGTAGTGGACAGGTACATTTTTCTCACTGAGTACTCTCCAGAGTGCTGATTATTGCATGCCGGTGCTGACTTAGTTTGCACTGCAGAAGGCAGCCCAAATTAAAATGTTCACTTATTTCCATTGGCCATGAACTTTGTGTGCTGATAAGCAGAGCACAAATGCAAAATATATTACAAAGAAAAAGCTTGAAAAAATTGAAAGGAAAATTAAAACAATCAAAGGGTGTATCTAGCAACGATTTGAGCAAAAAATGCATTACAGTGACACATTCATCCTTCTCACATCTCCTTGCCATATCATAACTTTAATTTCTGGCACGCATTATCAGGACTTTAGGTAATGACAAATAATGGGAAAGGGGACAAATAACTCACGTGTTCTTAGCAGTAATGAGAATAATTGAATTTCCAGCAACAGCATAATCATATACCAAAATGTGTGTCAAAATTTATTCACATGCCTTATATAAAAGTATCTATAAACTTGATTGTAACCCTACATCAACTGTTCTCTTTCTCTAACCTCACTGCACTTATGCTTTCTGCCAGAGGGGAATGTTTCCTGGCAGGTTCACTTTCTTCACTGAGTACAATCCAGAGTGCTGTCAGCTGTACACTGGTGCCAGGCTTTTTTGCACTATAGAAGGCTGCCCAAATTAAATGTTTCACTTTTTTCTTTTAGCCATGAACCATGTTTGTGTGCTGCTGAACAGAGTGCAAATGCAAAAGGCATAAACAATGAAAAAAGAAAAAAAAATACCTTGTATTACAGAGTAACATAATTGATGGATATATGTAGCAAGGAACATAACAGGTATAGCATCAGCTTGATGCATTCATCCTTTTCACATCTGCTTGCCATGTCATAAGTAGCATTTAGTTGACATGTTATTATGATTTAATACAATGGCAATTGTTTTGAAGGAGGACATATAGAGAATGATAGGAGGTCATTTTTGCCACAGTACATACAATTACTCATGACTTAAAAGTTTACAATATAATGTATCATTGTCATGAAAAATATTTGTGAGATATGGATGAGTTCTGCAGCATATATGATACATATTTCCAATTCATGTTAAAGCGTTTGTGTTATCACACTTTACAAAATGCCATATGTTATAACATCCAAAACACATATTGTTATTAATAAGAGATAAGTCTACAACACCGTCATAACATCAGTTCACATGGGCTACAGTTAGTATTTTTAGCAGTTATCTCAGACTTTAACCTTTTCATTTCATATACAACATTTGGTGTAAATATAAAATTATGAATCCAGTCATAAAAAAAGTTCTGAAAACTGGACTTGAACTCTGCATTATGTGGTCTTTTTCTTGAAGCTCGCTTCAATTACACCTTGTGCCACACAGATAGTTAGCTGACAGCTGGAATTTCTTCACTAAGTACTGTCCAGTGTGTTGAAGAAAGCACAACAGCACCAGTCTTAATTGTGCTACTGATGGCATTCCAAGTTAAATTTGTCATATTTTACCTTAGATAGTGAACTGTTGTTCACCGCTAGAGACTGGTGCTAGTCAAGAGTAAGCAATATCAAATGGTGTGCAAATGCAGATAAAAAATTAAAAAGGAAACATTATGAAACAAGTATTTACAGTGTGCATTTTTGATGTTACCACCACTTTGTTGTCTTGCAACATGAACATATGCTACTTAAACATCAGTACATTCACACAAACAACACTTTCTTTGGATTTAAACCATCCAACCAGTGAATTAATAGCACACAGTTGATATTGCTATTAGTATTTGACACAGACACAAACATATAATAGAATAAAAAGTTAATTACATATAATGAAGATATGATATTGCATCAAATCACATTAAAGGTGCAACAAACAGAAACAAGCTCTGAAAGCTGCCCTTTGTAATTTGCCAGTAGATTTGTGGATGAATGTGATTCTAGCAAGAGTTAAGATGACAATTCCTCACACACTATAAAACAAATATCTGAAGCCCTGCAGCTGTTTTCTTCTCTTATGCGAGCAGAAATCCCTTATCAATGATTTTCTAACAATTCTATCTAATTTGTATTGTTATTGATATGTGTCTCAAAGAGTAATGTGCATCCTTAGAACTGAAGAAGAATTATTACTCAGAGGCACATAGCATGGTCATACAAATTCATAAAACATTAGGAATATTGATCTCCTAACTCAGGCAATGTAACCCCAGAATTTAGTGTAAGCCTCTTCTCCCTGACATACCCTCAGTAAGTATACATCAAAGAGGACAGACTGTGAAACACTGATTTTTCCTCCAGTCAGTCTAATAATTCACACTTGCGAGCCCTTAGCAACTAACACTTCTCAGTTCTTGTCCTTGCAGTGATATGGAGTGTGCATGCAATCATGTAGGTCCTTATACCATGTTTACATTCCCTGCATTTAGTGCAGATTCTGGAATCCACTTGCATATTCACAGTGCTCAAAGGACTAAATCTACACTGTATTAAATAATTATTTAGGTAAAAAAACTTGTATCATGGTAGGAGAGACTGTTTGGATCCAGACAGTGTCACACTGCTATATGCTTGTAAACGTTGTTTTTAGTTTCACAACTGACTCAGTACAAAGGGATGTTGCTGTTTTTTTACAAAATACTGTATTTCAACCTTATTGATAGATTGCATTTCACAACACACCCATTGCTTTACTGTGTGCATTGTTTGTCCCTTGCTGTTGACATAGCCACATATATAATTTATTATTTTTTTCCATTACAAATGTTTGGAAAGAATGCAACATGACATTATGGAAACTGTTATCTGGGCTTCTCAACAGTCATTGCAGAAGAGTAGCAAGGTCAGGGGTTTGAAATTTGTACCCTTCATAATGTGTTAAACCTGTAATATATACTTGCCTCCCCCCTAAACATGTGGACATCCAACAACAGTTTTAGCCATTTGTAATGTAAAAGTGTATATTGTTTTGTTAATGTTGCAATGTATTGCAGAGTTACATACTTGTTGTCCTTCTTACATAACTTTTACTTTTGATTTCCTTTACTTTATTTGGGGGGGGGGTCGGTATTAACTTACATGCACTCATAGGGAGCTTTACCGTTTCAATTAGTTTGTGCATGATGGATACATACATTCATATATATTGTTTTGTCAACAATCACCTGTGTCTTAATTTTCTATTTTTTGGTTCTCTTATATGGTGCCCAAGACATCTGCACCCCGCACACTGCTATACAGTGACCCAGAGAATAAAGTTATCATCCAGGCACTATGTTGACACAGTTCATTCCTCTTTGAAAGATGCAGAGGTGGCAAGTCCTCCTGTGACTGTGTAGCTCCCACTGTATTTCATTGTAGAAGTAATAGACTGTAGTTTTCCATTACACCACAAGGTGGAGCTCCTTTTCAGGGATACAAAAAACAATTTCGAAAGTGAAAGAGGAGACTGAGATACTAGTTGAAGGAGGGAAGACTGAAACAGAGAGCAGAAGGGAAAAAGAGCCTTGCAGCATGACTGGATTTTTTTCTAGTGCTTTGGGACAGGGAAGTGAAGTAGCCGATTGTGTCTGTCTGTTGCTGAAATCCTGGCTGATGGTATTTTGTGGAATCAGGAGAGAAGTCTGAAACCAGTAGTTCCACGTCTGCATATGATTCAGCAAGAAAAAGAGTTCCTTTGGGCCTAGTACAGAGACACTATAGATGATTACCAGATTCTGGCAGGTGATTTTCTACTTGTCTCATCAGAGGAATCATGGTGCCTGGTCACTAGGATATTCTTAGAGTGGTGAGAGGCTCTGGCCATTATTTTATATTTATATAAGATTGTGGATTTTCCCCACTGAATGATTTGTGGATTACAAACAACTGGGATCTATATGAGCTCCAACTTGGGCCCCATCATGCAGGCAGCAAGACTGTAAGTAGTCACTGGCCAGTGAACAGGGTATAATAGAGTGTTTCATAGTTGGTCTGTTTAGAATTGATCAAGCGGGTTGAGGGTGTTAGTACTGCTCAATGACACTGCATTTTCTCATATTTGTGTTGTTGCATTATAAATCTTCATTGTTCAATGGCATTGCATTTTGCTCATGTTAGGACTGCTGCCTTCAAGAATTTTGCTGCTCAATGACATTGCATTTTCTCATATCTGTATTGTTGTATTAAAACTCTTTTATTGCTTAATGACATTGCTTTTTTTCCGTGTTTGTATTGTTGCATTATAAAGCTTTACTGCTCATTGATATTGCCTTCTTTGTGCATGTTTGAATGTCAAGACCTTTTTCTGTTGAGTTCTGGGGAAGAGGGATCATGGTGCCTGGTCACTAGGATATTCTTAGAGTGGTGAGAGGCTCTGGCCATTATTTTATATTTATATAAGATTGTGGATTTTCCCCACTGAATGATTTGTGGATTACAAACAACTGGGATCTATATGAGCTCCAACTTGGGCCCCATCATGCAGGCAGCAAGACTGTAAGTAGTCACTGGCCAGTGAACAGGGTATAATAGAGTGTTTCATAGTTGGTCTGTTTAGAATTGATCAAGCGGGTTGAGGGTGTTAGTACTGCTCAATGACACTGCATTTTCTCATATTTGTGTTGTTGCATTATAAATCTTCATTGTTCAATGGCATTGCATTTTGCTCATGTTAGGACTGCTGCCTTCAAGAATTTTGCTGCTCAATGACATTGCATTTTCTCATATCTGTATTGTTGTATTAAAACTCTTTTATTGCTTAATGACATTGCTTTTTTTCCGTGTTTGTATTGTTGCATTATAAAGCTTTACTGCTCATTGATATTGCCTTCTTTGTGCATGTTTGAATGTCAAGACCTTTTTCTGTTGAGTTCTGGGGAAGAGGGTGAATGTATGTTTTAATTGCATGCATATCTCATAATTTGTTTCTGGTCGTGCTATTGCCTTTTAAGCTAGATGTATTACCTAGAATAAAATATGTCATTCTTGCCACCTTGGTGTGTTGGGCCTATAGGGGTGTCACCAGAGTCAGGTAGGAAGGAACCCATATCGACTTTAGTTGCACCTGGAAGCAGGTGGTTAACTATGTAAATGGTGTAGGAGTCCATGGCCATTCATATCAGAAAATCTGACAGAGGGCCAGTGACATGATAATGTAGAGGATATGTAGAGCTGCTGCAATTGGCCAGGAATGTATGGCTATGGGGTTGTAGTACTGCTACCAAATCTTTAGTGACGTAAACTGAGGAAGTCTTGTCCACTGTCAGAGATTCCAGTCACCTCAGCAGCAGGTTCTCACAGAATCATTGATGTTGGTTTTCAAATGGTGGACAACCCAAGAGTGTGTATACTGCAGAACTTTCAACTAGGCAATGCAATTAAATAATTTGCACTCACTTTTTTGGAGTCCGACTTGCCCCCATGTATCACTCCCACCCCCTGCCAGTGATGATGACTATGCCCTACCTTTGCACATTTCTTTATACTTACGGTTGCAGAGTGGGCAGTTAAAATGCTTGATGTATATTATTGGACAAAGTCCATAGCTGTATATTGCAGACATCAGTCATATGGTATTAATGACATTAATGCATTTCTGAGACATATTTCAGCTTAGGGACATATATTAGTTGCATATGGGAGTAGGTAGTTATCAAACTCTTTTTTTTTTTGTTTTTATACAGGTTCCAATTAAACTTGGGATTCAGGTGAGGGCAGCAGAGTTTGCATATTTCCCCTAGTGTTTCACTGTCCACCCGGTATCACTCTACAATTTCTGTGTCATGCAGTCCATGATAAGTCAAATGGGATCTAAACATCCTTCTTCTTCTTCTTCTTGGCAGAGGTCTGGCAGCAGGAGGATAAGTTCATTGGTGATTACTAGGCGAATGGCACAAGAGCCTTTACAAGCCTAACCAGTAATACCCCAGATATGACAGTATTATATCTTAATTCCTCAGATATGGGATGGGGTAGTATCAGAGCAGTGGATCTTTGGATTTTGGAGCCTTGATTCATTTTACAGACTGCCTCAGTCCATAAGGGACATAGGTGGTACTGGAGGAGTGAATTTACAGTTCCCCATGCATTTATCCAAATTCTTTTTGAAGAGAGTGAGGGAGGGGCTTTGTTTTACAAAGATGGATTCACTTATCTGGACAACATGTGTCCTGACAGTGAGTCAGCTTGCTATTAATCAGACAATGTAGGGGCTTATGCCTAACTCAGTAAGTTTATCTATGATTCCAGAGTGGGGGGGGGGTGTTTTGAAAGATTTGGCCAGGTCTAGATAAGTGGTGTGTACCATTTGACTCTTGTCCATGGCCCTGGTGACTTTCTTTAAAAACTCTACCAGACTAAGTAGGCAGAACTTCCCTTTGACAAAGCCACATTGTGTCTGGTTCAATGTCTGGAGATTTCATATGTTATTATTGATCAGGTCTATGATAATTCTACCCATGGCCTTGCAGATAAGACTGGTCAAGCTTATGGGTTCGTAGTTCTCTGGATCAGTTGATGCCAACCCCCCCTTGTGGAGCGGGTCGACTGTTGCAGTCCTCCATTCCTACTAAGGCTGTGGTTAAACAGGGTTTCTAGTTCCCCTAATAGATTCTGTTTTAAGCCATTTAAGAAGCATCATGGAATGTTATTGGGACCCATGGAGGCTGAGATGTTGGCTTTAACAAGCACAGTATGGACCTGTTCCCTCATAATGACTGGTAGGATGATGGTTGTGGTTATTTCTTTGGGTGTGGTATGAAGAGATGGGGGAGACGTTTGAACTGAACTTGTCAGCCAACAAGTTTGCTATAGTTTTAGACTAGGTGTAAGCATTGCTGTTCATGATTAACTTGACCATTACTCAGCGTTTTCCCTGCGGTTATAACATAATTAAAAAAGCCTTATGGTTATCTTCCACCTGGGAGGCTATATTTGTCTCATAGTTTGTTTTGGCAGATTTGACCAGCTCTCTAATTTGTTATTTTAGACAGATGAGTGATCTTTTTACACTGTTTTGCCTGTTCCTTCTTGGCTCTGGAGAGAATTTTTTTCCTTTTGTTGAATAGCTTTTTTATGCTACAATGCCACCAGGGTGGTTTATATTTGCTTATTTTGGTTTATTATAGTTTAGAACTAACTAGTTGCTCCAGGGTGTTTGCATTGATGAAGTTCAGAATCCTCTGAGCATGGGTCATATAAGTCTCCCAGTTTAAGGAGAGGTAGTTGAAGTCACCCATAAGCATGGTGTTTGACTGAATGTGAAGAGATTCCAGTAGGTTTAAGTAGGAAGTGCAGTTTTCCAGACTCAAGTCAGGGGATCTCTAGCTAACAAGGATATGATAGGGGGTATCACCTAAGGTTAGTTGGGTATGGAACAGCTGAAGTGAATATTTTTTTGGACCCAGTCTAACAGTGTACTTGTCCTTTATGCACACTGAGACACTGCCTCCCTTTATTTTATCCCGAGCTGAGGGGGATCAAATGTATAAAAGATATTATAGCCTTTTATAGCCAGTGTGCTTTCCATGGATCTGAACCATGTTTCTTTGACTGCATATATGTCTGCATTCTCCAGGTCGAGGAGTCCCTCCAGGGAATGCACTTTTTTTTATTTAAACTCCTAGCACTGAGCAGCAGTACCTATAGGTAATTGTGAGTGGTTTTAGATGGGTTGGAGAGTTTAATAACTTGGCACAGCCTAAAAAATGCACTGTAAGGACAGATAAAGTTTTTTCCAGTATCCAGAAGCCAAGTGGTGACAAGTGCAAACCATCCCTGGCAAAGCATCATAAATTGTCAATCATGTCTCACCAGACTGACAAATACTGGATCCCCTTGTTGTGATATCAGAAGCTAGGCCAATTGTTGAAGCCAATACGTTTTTGCTGGTACTGTGGCATCATCATTGGTAAAGGTAGGATGCTATTGAAAGGTAGATTCATACCCGCCTGGGACACATATTCATAGAGCCCCATTATGTCTCTCTTCATGTAGTCCAGTGATGTACTTCTTAAATCATTTACACCCACATGGACTATGACCATGTCATACTGGTGTTTGTACATTAAAGACCTAAGTACATGTGTCATCTGGCGGATCCTGGCTCCACACAGACAGCTCACTGTGATCTTCTCCTTGTTTAGCCTGGAAAGAAGAACATCGGTATGTCTTCAATGGAATACCCAATAACTATAATGTTTGGCTGTGTGGTGTGTTGTCTTATAGGCTTGGAAGCAGGGTTACTATGATTTCTAGAGTTATGTGCTCTGTGACGTGCTGTCTTTCTTTGAGTTTTTGTGGGCACACTGATGTCTTAGGAGGTCTTGGAGGTTTGAGTCAATTACAAGTGAGTACCTCTGCATATGTGGGTCTATGCGTTTGTTCCTTAGTGTTGGTAATAAATGATTTGGGTGTAACACTGAAGACCTGGTTTGCATTTTTCATGTGTGTATGTGAGAATTTTGCCCCAATGACATTGTGTATCAACATCTCTCACAAACTGTGTTTGTATGATCTAAAATTAAATGGTTGTCAGTGAACATGATGCAGTTACTACAGTACCTCAGGATGCCCATAACCACCAAGCCATAAACATAAGTGATGGGGAAGCGCCTATCCATTATACCAGATCCTTAGTAGATGTGAAGGAGTAGGGGAGAGTCACTTAAAGGTCTAAATGAGAGTGTTTAGTAGTATACTATTAAATAACTTGCAGTGGTGCTGCCCTCTGTGCAAACTGGCAGCTCTTTGAGCAGCTATGAACTGTGGGAAACTATGGACAGCATTTCCTATAGAGGCTTTTAAACTGTAGAGGTTACTTAATATACAAGCCATGGGTAACCGGGTTTTCACATTGCATAAACACAAGGCTTTTATACCAGGAAGATGAAAGACGTTTACACAGTTAAGCCCTCAGGCCAATCAGATAAGCCTTCCACTAGCAGTTCTCAACTCAGATGTATTAAATCAATCCTCTGCTCCCACCAGAATTCAGAAGAAACCCGCTTAATGTAAAACAAACTGGTTTTCAGCTCAAGTGCACTGACAACTGCTTTACAACTAAAGTAGGAACTCTTGGCATATCAGAAATCCTTGGAATATGTCCACATGTCCTGAGAGAAGTTCCTAAACACAGAAAAATGCATGCAGATGTAAAACCTCTACAAACACAGGGAAACTTTGCAAAACTTAGAAATATTTTGGCAAACTCAGAACAACTTTTACAGTATCAGAGGAGGTTAGGAAATATCAGAATATTGTTAAAACAATCTAAGAGCAGTACAGTAACAAACAGATGACATTTCTTTAATAAGTGCAGGCTGAAAAACAGCGATACATTCAACCATATCAGTAAATGCAGCACAGAACTGTTAAATAGCACTGAGATAGAGCAAGTGCAAAAAAGTAAATATATAATAATACTTACGTCAGTTTTGTAGGTCCATACAAGGTTTTAGATGAGCCCAAGGTCTTGTAGTCACAATTGTGAAAGCCAGGAAGCTCTGAATAAATGAGCACATTCAAAAATGTAAGGATGTTGTAATAGTAGCACCTTGAATTAAAGCTTGTTGACTATATAGGTTAATGAAAGCAGCAGCAACCCCTAACATTTTTTCTAAGTGTGTAGCTGTATTCCAGAGATTTTTGGATTTCGAAGGAAATGACTACACTAAGTATGCACAAATACTTTATACCTTCATGAATAGCTCTACCATGTTAGAATGGTTAATTAGCATGTTATTTGGCTACTTATACTTTCAATAGCATATTCTGCCATTTAACCTTGTTTTGAGGTTCTTCACTAAGTGTAGAGCAGTTTAATGAATGCAAAATAGTGTCCTATCATGCACAATAGCAGTATTTAGTGTTCAAGTGTTTGTGACTCTGCCCCAAAATTTTATAGGCTGTTAACAATGATTAACAATCTTTTCAAAAACTGCTCTTACTAACTTAATTGCTCTAAGTTCAACATTATGTTTACATGTTAAACAGGTTTACTCTATAGACATACAAGTACTGTTATACATCTCTTTCTTAGAAATATATGGAGCATTATTTAGAAGTGGAATCGTTTAAAGAAGAAATACTGTAGCAAACTGTAGTCACACCGTTTTCCTAACACTTCAGTAAAGCTGCATATTATTAATAAGAAACTGAAAAAGATGGATTCTAAAAACTATCCATATATATGTATGTGTGTTTTATTATATTATATTATATTATATTATATTATGTAATATATCATATCATATCATATTTATCATATGTCTCAGGAAAAAGGACTGAGGACCAAGTCAGTTGTTCAGTTAACAAACAAATGAAAAAAGTTTAATAAAAAAAAACAGAAAGAAAAGGAGAAACTAGGAACTAACAAAATGCATTCTTGGAGGTGAGCAATGAGCAAGGGATAGGATTTTGAAATCATATCAATAATATTAGGAAATAGTCTCACTAACAGTTCACCAAAGTTAGGAAGAACTTTTGAAACGTTTAGTCAAAGTACTAATAATGTCCTTGCTGTATTTGTCCTATTTATGTAAAATCATTTGCAAATTTTGTACAAAGAGCTGACAGAAATGTTAATTTTCTATTCATAAAATAAAATTAACAAGCTTGAAATTGTTGTTCAGAAAATTAAAATGACTTGCTCTTCAGTTCCAGATTTAGAGTGAGACTTTCTTAAAGTATACAATGGAAGATGATTGGTACGGATAAAAACAACAAATATGTGTCTGATGTATACTGAGCATTACCCACTCTGGAAAAAGTCTGTCTGGCTGCAAAGACAAAAACAAATAAAAAAATTGCTGTGTCTGTAGCTCCTCAGAGCAAAATAATATATATAAAAAAAAAAACACTCATGGAATTCCATGGTTGTACAAAAGTCCTAATGTAACCAGCTGGATGCATGCACATTCTTGACGCTCTTTAAAAAAGTGGAAGAAAGTATATTAAATCAATCTACTGTGCAATGGTTCACATGTCAATGACCAATACATGTGCAGTGGATCATTAAATTGTCTCTCAGACATGAAAAGAGATAGAAAGTTCCTCCATACAATGACATTATTTTAAAATGGTAAGACACATTTTTTTTTATCTAATGTCGTTTTAAAGCAGCAATAATACATGCCTTAGTTTGCGTAATGTTGGTTTAACCATAGCTGGCTAGGTATGATCACTTGGGCTTCATCAAACTACAGCAGCCATGGGTAACTCTTGCATTACAGGCACCCAAATGTGAGTTACAGCACTATTACACTATATTTTAAAAATTACCTATAATTTTTATTAGTTTATCATTAGACTATCATTATAGCCTAGAAACTGAACCTATATTTTGGTCATCATTTTAAAATGTGCATGGTGAAGTAATCAGTAAGACAGGCAGATAGATACACACACACACACACACACACACACACACACACACACACACACACACACGCACGCGTGCACACACATGCACACGCACACATGCACACACACACACATATACACTCTTTGAGATCTATAGGGCTCTAAAAACTACAGATATATAATTCTGGGGGTCACAGTTTCTAATGCTGATTGAGTCATGGGGGTCTCAGTCTCAGAACTCTTGACTGATTTTCAACTTTTTAACCTACAGCTACAGAATCCACATTTGGAAGACTACTCTGTCATTCAGGAAATAAAAAGTGATTTTTGTTTCATTTCACTTGAGTACTGCTGTTCATAAAATCTGGTAAACATTACCTGGCATTTAATAAGCACAATAGGATGTCTGATGCAGCAGACACATTTGACAGTCCTTGCCTTGCTGATGTGTATGCTCACAAGCAGTAACATATAACATGAATGAGCATTATACAGTTCTGTATAGGAAAGAATAAACTAATGATAGTGAAAATAACACAGAAAGTGTGCAGCAACGTGTTGCCTATACAATAACAAGGGGCTTTACATAGGTCAGGTTAATGCAGTATCCGGGAAAACAACACAAAACACTGATTATCTATTGGCATATCTAAGGAACAACAAATGAAAAACACAGAGCAAAGCCAGTCATTATCCTCCTAAAAGAAGATGGACATGTAATATGAAGGAGAACTGTTATTAAGGTGAAAACAAAGAAAGTGAACTACTGATGAAATATTATTATAAGGCTGTAAAAGAAATGAGGGTGGATTTATGAAGATCTTGAACAGGAAGAATACAATTACCATATTTTAAAGGACAGGGTGGCTCCATAGCATAAAGGAATAAAATCTGGAAATGACCCAGACAGTCAAGCATCAGTTAGTGACCAAGGCACTGTGGGAGCTGGTGAGTTGGGCTGGGAGTGAGTGGGTGACACTAGCTCCTCCATCTCAGAGGCGGGGATGTAAGCTAGTCCAGAACTGCTCTGACCCTTAGAGAAGGCAGGGGATGGTGCAGCCGTATGAAGGACTGACACATGCACCTGGTCACACTAATTAGACTGTGTGTATATACAAGCAGGTAAGCACCCACTGGGCCAGTAGTGTCTGCCCTGATTTGGCAGGGTACTTGTCAGGGCCTCAGATGATGGATTTAGGTCATAAAAACCTCAAAACCCATACCAGTATCTGGATGACAGCCGTCCCACTCTTACGTCCGGCATTTATCACCTTCAGCAGAATACTGGAGCAGGGAGGATGATGTGGGCAGCATACCTCTCACCCTGCACACACTGAAAATAGGAAGAAAGACACTTGAAATTTAGAAACATCCAGCTAAAAATATGGGCATCTAATCTTCATCAAATTTGAATACCAAATAGCACTTCACATTTCCAGAAGGAATGTGGGGTACTACTCAGAAAATGTTTAAAAAGGAACAAAGACAGTGGAAAATTATAATCACATCATCAAAGAGTCAGTGTAATAATGTCTTTAAATGACTGTTGCCACTACTATGCTAGTCCCATAGTGTGGTTTTCTGTGTACTCTACACCTTCAAAAATCACATGTGATGAGGGGAATTCAGAAAATTTAGTGAAGGGATAAATCAAGCCTGAAAACAGAGAAATACATCCACAAATACACACATCCTGTGCAGGGGTAAATAACCCATGAAAACAGGAGTGTTCCTTCAAAATAGGGACAGTTGAAAGGTCTGATGGGGAATGCAAGGACTGGTTCAGTGGATGAATTATTGGGCCAGTAGTCTGTAGTGGAGGGGGCTGATGGTTGCCAGACTCAGAAAAAAAAAGTTGCTCAGGTAAAAATATTTACAGTGGAGATGGCAAGACATAAAACTGTAAGGAAGTTTAGTTATCCTACAGTCAGTGACCTAGTTTACAAGTTTAGTTATCCCACAGTTGGTGCCCTAGTTTACAAGTTTAGTTATCCCACAGTCCATGCCTTAGTTTAAGATGAGATGTTATACTTAGAAGTAAGATGCTTCAAGTCCAAAGAGAGAGTCTCTTCTTGCTTTTACAACAACACAGCAGCTATAAACAGGTAACCAAGTCAAAAACTTCAGCTAGGAAGCTAAGAACGACAACCAATATGCGGTGTTACAATAGAATCAAATGGCTCCTCTGTTTAAAACATGTACTTTATTCAAAACCAGAAAATAACAATATTAAAGAGCTCTGGCTGACTAAGTTTGCAGATGACTGCAAGCTAGGAGCAGTCATTGAACCCCCAAATGACTTAGCCATCATGCAGGAAGGTTTGACTCAAATAAATAACTTGTTCTAAAATTATTGACTGAAACTAAATGCCAAATAATGCATTATTGTATCCTTTGGAAAGCAGTGTATCCCAGAGGACTACCACATTGACAATGTGCCTCTAAGAGTTGATCCAGTTGTTTGGGATTTTGGAACTTACATGGACAGTAACCTAACTTTTGACCAACATGTGTCCATTGTAATAAAGTACTTCTATATTGCACAGCTTATACACAAAGGGGTTGTGTGTAAATCTAGGGATGTCATTGTCCCCCTTTACTCAGCCCTCATTAGGCTAATTATTGAATATAATGCCCCCCTTTGGCATGTATCAGTCCACACACATGTGACCACTGAACTCCCTACAGAGATACCATACTAAAAGGATACATGACCTACATAACATGTCATATGTAGACTGACTCAACGCCCTGTCGCTATACTTAATATCCTGCATTATTTGTGGCAGTATTAGAATCAGCTCAAAAACTAATTTGGGAAGTGTGGGTGGGACAGGATCTTCATTAAAAGCAAAATCAAAATTAAAGACTGTTGTGAGATCCTTATGAAGTTAATTTATTAAATTTCAATACAAGTAGAGTTTAGCAAATTTACCTTCGGCATTACTGATTCTGTTCCTTATACTGCGGTGGTGGTGCTGCGGTAGCGTTGTCGCCTCACAGTTAGATGTTGCCCATTCGATTCTCAGTTAGAGTGTCTTCTGTGTGGCGACATGCGTGAATGGGCATTCCTTCGTTGAAGGCTGTGCGTTAGGCCCAGCAAGCCAGCACGTAAAAATCTACTGCCAATCATTAGCGGACCGGAGTTCCGCTGTGGCGACCCCTAACTGGGAAAAGCTGAAAGACACAACATTACTGATTCTGTTCCTTATAACCCAAGGGGTGGAGATGCTAAGGTGTTGTTATAAAATAAGAAACTGAAATGGCAGTTACAGCTGCAGGCAACATCATATCCTGGTCTAAATGAATATACCTCCATTCAGTCTGTGTTAATTATGAGAGTAACAAAATTCTAAAATGTATGGTTTAAATCACTGCATTTTTATACAAATGTTTTTTAAGAAAATGTTATTTATTGGAAAGGATTTTTAATTATATTTACAGTATTGCAAGGTTTCAATGCTGTTTTTTCTTTAAATCCCACTGTTCAATAATGTTGAATCATTTTTAATTAGAATGATTCTTGTATAAAAGGGTTATTTGAGGTGTTTGTTGTGATTCTGATGAAGTCATGCTGTTATTAAGGATGAAAACGCTTAATTCATATGTGTTTTTCATAATAAAAACTTTTTTTATATATTTACGAGTGAATCTTTGGATACTGGCTTCAGGTTACTTGGTTTTTATTACTTTTTACAAGTAAAGTTTTACTACAACATTTTGTTGTCCCCAGTAAATTATATTTGAATGAATATACAGTTAATCTGAGTATATTACAGAACCTTTTAATCCTGCAACAAACCATATATTCACATTTTCTTTATGTCTGTGACACTGCCTGTAACACAAAAGGTTATGTTAGCATGGTCTGTTAGATTTTTGTTTTAGCTAGCTCTGCACCACAGAGGTTCTGATCCTAGCTACATCTCACATGACAAGGATTGTAAGAACAGCCCAGGCACTGGAAGACCCTGTTGTGGACACATAAGAGTAGGTATTTGTTTCTTGACCATGCATCACAGTGGGAGAAATTGGTAAAGGCCTACTACAGGAGCGTCACCTGAAGGAAGTTCTAGGACTGCACCATTTACATCTAGGGGAATGCATTACCTGAATTTGTGAGTGTAGAGAAACATTCTGATGTAAGGGGTATTGCAAAATACTTTCTAGCTAGTGGAGGGGTTCTTAAGTGCCTATAATAAGTCTTCTAATTTCTCTGTTGGATGATTGCCATGCTCCTTTGGGCCCTTCTAAAGAGAAAGGCTGAGCTGAAGAGATTAGACACTTGAAATGTTCAAAAAATTATAAGGTATATGGATCTTAAAACACTTACTTACTATATCTGCTAAGGAGCCTTAACAAGAGGTACTTAATGTATAAAATTTCCAGACTACTTTAATTCATTTAGTAGATTTCTTCGAATCCTAAAATATTCAGTACATAACTTGCTAGAAGTGGTCTTCCTGGATAACACTGTATTAGTCCATTTTTCCTGTTATTAACTTTTTCTGCCCAACTTAAGTAAGTCACATGTTTAGGCATAAATGTTTCCTAATGACGACCTCAAAATCCCATGCAGACTACTTATGTGTATGCAGCCTAATTATAATTAAGAAAGCACTTTGACATATAAAATTATGTGTGTTGGGCAGAGTGAAGAACCATGTAAATTGATCAACAAACTGCAAGTGCCTTTGAGTAGATTATAAAAATGTCATCCTGATCTCCAGCATTACAGCATGAAGAATGTAAACAGAGAAAATAAATTACTTCTTTTATTGTAATTACACCACTTATTTGTCTTACTTGAAAGGCCAACTTCTAGTTCTTTGAATAAGAGATTATTCTTTGTTTAAATGTGCTGCATCCAATATATTAGAGCTATGTTACCCTGTCATATTTTTTCACTCTTGACTGCATGCCCCAAAGTGCCCTTGTGTATTTTCCGGTGTGTGTGTGTGTGTGTGTGTGTGTGTGTGTGTGTGTGTGTGTGTGTGTGTGTGTGTGTGTGTGTTAATACTTACATCTCTCTTTTAACAAGTGATAGCCATGTTGTACATTACTTTACACAACTATGGTAGTGAACACTGCAGTGTATTATATTTCATGATGGCATATCTGAACTAGATGTATTCCATTGCACTCTGCTGTGATATGTATATTGCCTGCTCTGCCTGTACTGTGGCTGAAAAATAGCCTTTGTGATAAGTGTCCCGTCCGCACTCCTGCTAAAAGGTAAAATTTAGATTTAATAATTTGAAGTATGATAGTAAATTAATTGATACCTAAATATGCTATGAAGCAAACCCAGAAATAAGAAGGAGCATTTAAATATAGCTTTCAGATACTCACCATTTCCCTAGTTACTTAATAAAAGCTTTTCTCCAATTTCTGCATTGAAATTCCAGGAAACTATTGACATGCCTAACCCAGTTTGTTAATTTTGCCAGAACACTGTCTAGTCAAATGGTTTAAGCAAATGGAGGTTGAGGGAGTCAAACTCTACATTACATGAAGTAACTCATAAACATCTCATAGCCTTTATCCCCTGTGCTAACTGTGAGAAAATATACACATAGTTCTTATAATTTTTATCACAGGGCCTGGGAATCAAACCCAGGTCAACTTTTTAGAAGCTATGCTCTACACTGTACCATCAAGACTATTTCAAGATCGTACCCACTGTAAAATAAGAGCTCTGTAGTTGGTGGTGGAGAATAACTTGAGATGGACATCTTGGGAAGTGATGTAGATCATGTAAGATGAGACTGGTGCTCTTTAAAGCATGCATGATGAGCAACAACAGAAGGTTGTAGGTGCTTCAGATGGTGAGTAGGAGATAGTTACAGCAGCAATTGTTAGTAGAAGAAGAGAAAAGATAGTCTGCTGTGATGGTTGTGAATTCCAGCAAGGCTTTGAAGATGTAGAAAGTGCAAATGGCTTCTCCTATATGGTATGCTGTTGAGCTGTTTACAAAGTCCAACAGCCTACGAGCCCACATTGGTGGCCAGTTTTATATGGGGCATACCATGGCTATCTTGTTAAACTGCAGGTGTTAGGGATGAGCAGCAGAAGAAATGAGTGGGACAGTAAAGCCCAGATTAACTGAGAAAAGCTCTGAGCTCTCTGTATTGCACATGTGCACCGATTGGCTATAACACCAGATTGTACTGTGGAATTCACATGTATTTTAGCACCTTTATGTTATGTACACCTACATCCCACCTCCACGGAGGGATAGTAGCGCCATAATGAACCTACACAGTAGTACTACTTTGTCTTTCACCTGATTACTATCCATCCATCTGGGTGTCTATAAGGATAAGTACACTGTTGTTACCTTTTGTTGAATGAGTTATTTGATTTTCAGCATTTTATACCATAAACTGCTGTATCGTGTCCATACTTAAGTATTCCTGTTTTTTGTGATTCTTGCTATTATTATTTTGTCATTAGTGCTGATGCTATGCTGTTTTGTCTTTTAGCTTCTCCCATTAGGGGTTGCCACAGTGGATCACCAGTCCGCAGACTGAGTGACAGTGGAGTTTTTAGGGTGTCAAGGTGCCAGCCTGGTGCTCTACCTTCACACAGAAGGCAACGCACACACCCACGCACCTACCTGCATGTCTTAAAATTCACTCAGCTACAGGGAGGACATGCAGACTCCACACAAAAGGCACTTCAGCAGAGAATCAAACTAGAGAACCTCGTGCTGTGACCTATTTCCACAGTCTTACAGATAAGTTGTCAGTGCGATAGAACACATACTATTATAGACTGTATTTTTTGTATACAACACTGTATCTTTATCTAGTACATGCATGTTAGTTTAAGGTGCTTAAACTGGTAGTATTCTTGTTGACAAGGTTTTAGACTCAATATTGCAACAGCTGCTTAAATGGCATTGGCATACATTACCTGTATTTATTATTGTACTGCTTTCCATTTGTAGTGATAATTCTGCATACAGGAGTATAGGTTTAGAGCTACTGTCTGTTTCACATTAGTTGTAATAGGAGGTCATTTTCTATCTGTACTGAACACAGTTATGTCATCTTTTCTCTGTCTCTTATACCAACAGCTTGCAAGGTTGAAGACTAGTGCATGCTCACAAGATACATTAGCCGTTTCTGTTTTGTAAGAGGTAAAACCTCACCCCACAAATAGCAGTGGACAATCTCTCTACCACTGCACATAGGGCACTAGTGCCATTCTCAGAGTATCTCGACAATTAGGTGCTTGGCAGCTATAGTTCTCCTTACAGGAAGTGAGTTTTCCTGTTTTCATATACTCCTGACAGCTGCTTTAGTTACCCCCTTTATCAAAGCAATGTCTGTACATTTCTCTGTGTGGGCTCAGATGCTACTTTCCATGCACTAGTGAAGAGATACATGTGTTATCATCTATTACCTGTTTTGTTAATTTTCATTCTTTCTTTTCTAACCTTCCACACACACTCATTAGTGATTGCATCCAGTAATATCTAGAGTTACAGGTTTCCACAGTACATTTTCACAAACCCTGCCAACTGAAACCTACTTGTTTCCTATAGCTGTCTTTCTCTGAATGCTCTTCAGTGCATAAGAATGCAGTGACTGTCTACTGCTTAGCCCTGATTGGTGGCTCGATTCCTTCACTTCCACTCCCATCCCCAGCTGGCCAATCCTTCCCCTCGTTATGGAGATCCAGTTATATAGCAGCACTCTTCCATACCTCTTCAACCCTCAAACATTTGCAAACTTATAAAAAGCACAAAATGCTGCTGATGAAATTTCTGAAATTATAATTAGAATAATAGAGTCATAGTCCACCTAATTGATACCATTCCACTGCATTTCACCATCTTCCAAGCATTAACACAAAAGCAGAATCAACACAATAACAAAAGCATAATCCAATTATACCACCTTCTCACTTATATTCCCATCCACGTATTATGCAACCTCAGCACTTGAAAGCCAATCTAAAAACACTTTAATAACTCTACACAAATTATACACCTGACAACACTAACCTACTTTGACTATTATGTTTTGAGCCCAAATACTGTGTGCAGTGCAATATTGCTAACACCACTCACCGTAAGTACAAATTACAAAGTTATTCTACACTACTGCAAGGCAAATAACACTAAAGCAACTCAAAGACTCTCTTCAACAGACAAAAATATACAATTTCTTTTCATTTATTTTACCATAAGGACATAATAAACAAAAACTACGATACTTAAATCCTATAAAAGGAGCATGTAAAATCTTCCAAAAATTCAAAAGCTGAAACATTATCTACTCTGTATTTATATATCACTAATACAAGACCAACTGCTGTGTCAAGATATTAAATTAAACCCATGGGCTGCATATTAAAAACAAATCATCACAAAACTAACAAAAAGAATATAAATAACAGCAACCTGGAGTATATATTGCCCATATAAGCATCACAAGTATCAGTAACAAAATGACTGAATTACACATCTCGTTACACTTCTACAAGCCTGTCATATTCTGTGTTAACAGAAACTAAATTTAGGCCACAAACACATGCTGAAGAAATCTTTCCACCTGGACACAGAACTCAAAATACTTAGAGTAAATAAATGAGCAGAAGGAATATAACTTCTATATTCTAAAAAAGATAACCAAATAACAAAAACCCATCCCATCCTTCAACAGTGCTGAAGATAGCTACGGATTACCTGTGCCTGTAAAGGGGCCACCCCTGTGTAGAGGAGTTACTGTGGTTGTTTTCCAGGCATCAGGATGCAAACAGGCTGTGTTTGGTTGGTTTAAGCAGAGGTCCACATTGGGCATACTTGGCACTTATGAGAATGCAGCCTGCTATGTTTTCTTGTCCCATAGAAACATTAATTTTAGACTGGGAAAGACTTGTTCCAAAGTTATTTCAGGGGAAAATACATTTTCAGGGATAGTGGGCCAGTAATGTGGGCAAATGCAGTAAAGTTGGCACTAAATGTATCTGCTTTATATTGGCTATATCATTGGGACAGGAATGATTGATATTATGGATGAGCTCAGTGCATTGTTAAACATTATTCTTTAATTTGCTTACAGAACTGAAGAATGATTTGTAGTTTCTTTTGGAATCTGTAGTGACCTAACTTCTTATTCTGCTTTACATTTTTCTAAAAGTGCTCCAAAAGTTTCTTGCCGGCATGCTTTAGTATGGTCTTGAGGTAGTGGTTGGAGATTTGGTACAATTTTTCATTGTCTTCTTTGCTTGTTACATACTTTATTACTACAGGACAGATTTAACTAGGGATTAGGAGATGAATGGTGGAGTACAAGTTTGGTGTAGGTTGGTAAGGACTAAATCAGGGATATTAGAGCCTCTAGTGGGTAGTTTTACAACTTGCTCAACCACATTGGTATTGAAATGCCTGGGAAGCATTGTGCTTATCTGTTTATAGAGGTGTAAGCATGCCAGCCAACACGTGGGTAATTGAAGTCTCCCAGCAAAATGCATTTGGCTTGATATTTAATCATTCAATACATTAAGGTATTTTCCATGAACTTGGGGATCTGTAGCTGGCAGTGAAGTAATATTTGGATTTGTTTATTTACTTACTATATATTTATTTTTATTTATTGACTGGGTACATTGACTGGACTATTTTATTCTTTTCAGCCATGACACATGCTCTCAAGAAACACACAGAACATTCAGTTATTTGCAATTATGCTTACAAATATTCATTTGTTTACAATTGCACAAACAGTACAGTATCAGTTATAATAGAACAATGCAGTTGTTAACAGTTCACAATCCAAGAACATTATGGTAGTTTGTACAGCACATGATTATATTTGCAATATATTTACATTATTTACAAGTGTTTTAGAAAGTGGTAGCAACACTGTTGTTAAGGTCGATATCCAGGAGCTGCAATATAGGGGTTGTGAGTAATTTGTTGAGAGGTAAAACTGATGGTGATGTTTTTTATCAATACAGATACTCCCCCCTCCACAGTTACCCAAGGGCCTGAAGACATGATAGGCACTAAATCCTGGTCTCAAGGGAGTGCTGTTATTGCACTGAAACTATTAACATGTTCCTGCAAACTGCAGTTGACACAATTGCCTATCCTACTGCCATTCTCACAAACACATCTATGCTATAATAACTACATGCCAGCTGAATAAAACAGTCATTCACTGCACCAATACATAAAGGAGGGACATCATGAGAGATCATCAGTTACAAGTCTATAGATATATTATCCATGTTCTCCAAGATACTAGAAAAAGGTATACATCAACAAATAATAAGACATCTGATAAAAAATCCTCTGTCCAAGCCAACATGGCTTTTACCCTGCTCACAGTACTGAAACAGCACTACTAAATTTTGTAAACTGTATTCTCCAGAAAATAAATCAAGGAAATATAATGCTTCCCTCTTCCTAGACCTCTCTAAGGTATTTGATACAGTCTAATACCAACTGCTCCAGGTTAGCCAAATTAGTCAGTAGCAAACATGCAATTCAATGGCTCAAAAGTTACCTATCCCAAAGATCTCAAAATGTTCACTGGAAAAATGCATTAAGGGTCTACACTAGGACCTATGTTATTTAATATAGTTGTCAATGACGCACACAAAATGCTACTTAAGGTATTCATCATACAATATACAGAAGTCTCTACTTTGCATGCACAGGAAACAACTTAGAGCAACTCCAAGCTGTTAAACCAGAACCATTCGCTAAATTTGTAAAAATTGTAAACAGAATCTCAGCTCTTACTTAATTCCTGTAAAACAGAAGCTATCATCTTCAGGTCAGATACTTCCCCAAAATCAAACAATTTCAACATAACATCATTAAATAACACCTCTACTGAAAAAAAGGATATAGCATAAAATAACTTGGAGTTATTACTGATCAAAACCTCTAATTCAATAAACATGTAGACAATGTAATATCTAACACTAATAAGAAACTTCATACACTTTACAAATCTGAATAATATCTAACAGAACAAGCACAGAAAACTTCATCTCAAACTCTTCTACCCAAGCCTGCTACATTCCTTATGAAGTCTAACTAACCTCCAAAATGCTCAACTCAATAAACTTGAGCAAATTTACAACAAAATGCAAAACTCGTAGCTAATCTACCAGTAAAAACACATTGCTTTCAAAGATTGAATTTATATATCTTCAACATGCCTTAAGAGTCTCACAACTTAAAATACTGCACCAACTAAATAAGTTATCTGCACAAAGGCAAAACACACCTAGCAAATCATTGTAGATAAGTCAGATAATCACTATGGAGATAACCTATGCCCGGTACATAATGGATGTTTGCCCGGGAACTTTGAATACAACCTAACTATAAATTACATTTTTAACAGCTATAAAACTATTAATCAACTGGTTTGGCTCATATGTAGGAATCAGGTGACTCCATTAATAACTCCTTTCTACAACCTAAATAGTTCTCAGTAATTTTTAATATTTTAGATACCTGCTGCAACATTCACCATTCCTTTTAACTATTTTTGCCAGCATGTTTTCTAACAACTAGGATACTCAGTGACTTATATCACCTGGCATAGCCACTGTATCCCTTCCCCCCTTATAGTTATACACTCACTTTATTTCCTATCCTTTGTTTATCACTCACACATGCAGGTGTTTTACTTCTTAATACCTTTTGCACTTTATCTAATATAATGTTTCCTTAAACAAGTATATAGTGAAAATCACTTTAATGTGCATATTAGTTTATTTCGTTTATATGCAGTAAGTACATTAACAACAAAAGTAACTTGCTAGTCTTAATTTGATTGTAATTTTGCTGTTTTTATTGCATCCCTTTCTTTTGTATTTTGAACACCACTTTTGTATATTTTGTGTTCTGTGTTCTTCTTATTTGTATTGTATTCATGTTGTTGGAGCTTTTCTCTCTCCAGGTCTCCACTGAAAAAGGATCATTAAGCTCATTCATACTATCTTAGTTTACAAATGGAACAGTCCAATGTGAATGATTACCTAATTTGAAACATAACCCAGATGATTTAAAATAATGGGCCTGTGTTAGTTTGCTTGGCACTGATAAAAATTAATATGTCTGATCCATTTTCACTCATATTTGGGCACATCTTTCATAACTAACAACACAAAACATTTAGTTGGTTGTGTCTATGATTTTATTTTGTTTGTAATAGTGTTTCCATTATAAACACAACACCGTAATAAAATTTTGTAGCTGGTGTTTTTTATTTATTAGTTTATAAGGGTAATCTAACAGTACTGGTGTGACTGTTGGTATCTGCCATTTCTGAAAAGAGGTGGTTTGTCTATAACCTTCTATAATTAAATAGGTTGGTTAGTTCATTGGAAGAGTGCATGGTAACTGAGACCTTGGTCCTAGACTGGTCTGTTGTGGTTGGTGTCAGCTATACTATGAATACAGGAAAAGAGTGCTGACACTATAAAGGTATCAGTAGCTACTCTTGGTAAATTGTAACTAACATGATAGCTGAAGTAATACACATCATTCAGAATTAAAATTATAATGCCACTGCCTTGTCTGTACTCTGTGTCACCCCATGTGCCTTCAGTTTTACATGCCAGTATAGCATTTGCTGAAGTTCCTGTTCAGAGACTGTTTGTAGTGCAGCAGGATTTGCATAGAGCAGTTTTGTTGATTTGTCCCCTCTGACCTGTTTGCTGATTTTATCCTAGTCCATCACTATTATGAATAGGAGCAGACTAAGAACTGAAACCTGATGCACACCCACTCCCACTGAGAACCCCTCTCTGAGTTAGAAGACTGTCCAAACGTATGTCATTTAGTCCTTGTGTATAGCCTTCACTAATTCTACTAGTGCTTCCAGAACTTAGAACCATCACAGGACTTCAGTCAAATCATCTTTCCTGGGATCTTGTCATATGCTTTCTGTAAGACTAGGAATGCCTGGTTGGATGCTTTCCTCATCTCCAGCTCCTTCACCACTACCTGTTTCCCTTCAAACATTGGGCTGGCTGTACTTCATCCTGATCTGAATCCAAAGTGCTCATCTCTCATCTTACATCCTACTATTCTGTATTTTGGACATAGTTCAAATGGTCCCAAAGCATGTACTCTTTACCCTACATAACCAGAACTTTTTGCAGTTCACATTTTGCTGTAAATTTATAAAGCATGTTGTAAACTATCACAGTTTCTTGTGCTCCAATGTGTAGTTTAAAGTCTGTTGTTTTTTCCATTAATTAGTACTTTAATGGCTCATTTATTTTCTTTATCATACTGTGGACCTTTTACAATTCCAGTAAATAAATTTGACCTGGTTTGCTAATATGCAGCTATGTGGTAGTGTAGATATAATTTATTTGTTGTTTAACTGTACTGACTTTCTTTAACTTCTACATTCTGAAAAAATGATTTTGCTTCCTATAGTCCCTGCAATTTTTTCCATAAATATACATTGCCTTGATATGTGAATTGTGCTGTACCTGGTTCATTAATTTTTTCCTGTCTTGTCCATTGACTTCATGGTCATAGTCTTAAATGAGGGATGTGAATTTTTTACTTGCTCTGTGCTCTTATTTCTTATTATAGCCAGCATATCTTTATGAAATTGCCTCATATGTCCTTCATTTTTTTGCAGCCGTGCACACATGCATTATCTATTCTAAAGCAAAATACTTGTCTCTAAGCAGTTTTCCTCCAAAAGTTTCAGCCATTATGCGGCACAAGGATCCATCAAGGATTCACCAAGGATCTTTTTAGCAATTCTTCTGAGCTAGCAAATGGACAAAATAGCACCCATCTCTGTAAAATGTATTGCAGGAAAACATCATAGCAGGTGTTATGGAGCAATGATACCACTGACAATATTGTTATGGGGATGGTGGTGATACCACTACCACCAATGTGACCTCTGGATGACAGGAGGCCATCTGTTGTGAAGTCAAGATGGGTGGCACCAATGAGATTTGAATCCCATCATTGCCAACCAGTGGTGAAGTAACAGCAAGAAACTACATACAAGTCTATTCCAATAATTAATTCACAAAATACAACTTGGCCTCAAGACTATAAAGGGGGTATACACTGCTGTTCTGGGTATGGGCTTCTAAACATCCACACACAGATTGAAATGAACACTGGCCACTTACACAGCCAAATCTTTGGCTAAGCAACCCCAGGCCCTGTCTCACCACCCTCTCTGTGAACCATGTCTTTTAGTGCCTTTCAGTCCATGGTAACTGCATTTCATATAAAGTATTTTTAGATGCACATACACACACACACACACACACACACACACACACACACACACACACACACACACACACACACACACACACAATTCCCAAGAAGTCTGGCAGAATTATCTGATTCCCTAAAGCTTTCTTCCTGGAATAGTAGCACTGCCACAGCCTTGGAATAGCCAGAACTCAATCATTCCTTCTATCTGCTGTCATTAAATTAAGTAAAATATGAAATTATACAGATTAATCTCTTGCACTGGTAGTAGGCCTAAGCAGTCTAATGGGAAATATTTGCCAAATTAACCAACAAGATAAATACTGCAAACCCTCTTCTCAGTGGTATTAAATAAATAATATAAATAATGAATGCCACCCACCAGATTCTAATAGCTAATAAATTAACTTTACTTAAATAATAAAGAAAACAGTACAAATACACCCTCAAATTTACTAAACTTCTGTGCAGGACTAGCTAAGTCCTGCACAGAAGTGCCTGTTTAGGAGCAAGACGGCAGTGCACCTTGCATATTAATAAGGCATGCTGCCTGAGCTCCTAGGCTTACATGGAGCGTGTAAGAGTGCAGGGGGCATGTCTGAGAGCAGAAATATCAGAATAAACATGCCCCCGCAATGTAGAACAGCAGAAAGAGGTAAGAAATGAGCGACACCACTCATAGATGTCCTCATATCCCCACCAACAGTCCCCTATGTGTACAACAGTACAAATAAATAAACGGAAGAAACCCTTTAATACTTTTTTGCAACTCCAATTGAAGCTAACTGTATGTGCACAGGTGTGCCTATCACTTAGCTAAGGTTAAAGCAGCTTAAAAAGCTGAAAAGGAAGAAATATGCAAATGAAGCAGCACAGCAATAGTGTAGTAGGCAGAGCATTCGCCTACTGAGCAGGGATTCCCGATTTGAGTCCCACTGCAGCACAGTCTATTTTATATGCAAAGCACAGTATAACCAATATATTTGTTGCAAAATCCACTAAATAACATATATTTATGAACTGAAGTACTGCAGGAAATGCACTTGTAAAGTGTCAGTGTCATAATGAATAAGTAAGCAGGTTTAAGCACAAATAAGCAATAGTAAGTATATGTAAACACTAGTAAACATGCATAAGTGTGTTTGCACGGGGGTAAGCACTGCCTACACAGATTAAGCAATGTAGAAGCTGAGTATAAGAAATGGTAACCAGAAGTTAGCAGTGCTTGCCTCCGTGCAAACATGCGCAAACCCATTTACAACTTCTTTAAAGTGCCTTATTCAATCTGTATCCAATGGCCCATGTTCTGCCCAGCAACAAAATAAACAGCCTCTGCAAGGCTGATACCCAGGACCTTATACACTACAATTACAGTAGTTAACCACTAAGCCATCATAGCAATACATAAGATTGAGGTTTCAACAAACAAATCCTCACCATAGGAAAATCAAACTGAACATGTGAAAGGAATCTATGTACAGTGTGATTTTGTATAACCTGCTACATAACATAAATATGTGAACTGGAGTACTGCAGTAAGGCCAGATGTGAGGTGTTATTCTAATAAAGTGTTGAAGTCCCCAGGACCCCATACAGTGTACATACACATGAATCACGGATACCAGACACATATATAACATGTAATGAATAATAAATCAATGCTAAAAGGAAAATATGATGCAAATTAGATATTAAGCAATGCTAAGCATTGCACAGTTCATCTTAGTTGGTGTAAGCAATGTGTAGGCTGGCTAATTCAACCTGCCCAGTGGTATACCCCTTTAAGCAATGCCAACATTAGGTAAGCAGGTGTGCCCATAGCTTAGCCTTTTCAAAACTGTCCAATCATGAGAACGTGTGGGAAATCAGGTGTATTTAAACCCCACAGGAGCGAATACTACCCAGAACTGGTTGCAGCTCCCTACTCTAGGCAGAATGGCTGGAGTTGGGGAAGGCACTTGATTTAGCACAGTGTTGGGGCACCCAGGAGTCCAGATTCATGGCATGGCTCCTGGTAAAACACCATGAGCAGAGGCTACTGCAGGGTGAGTACCAAGGCTCTCAGTATAAAGTTGAGGCCTAGAACAGTCTCGCTTGTGACCTCACCAGTGCCACTGGTATCCCTCAGACTGGTGAGCAGGTCAGGCATCACCATGCTGACCTGAAGCAGTGGAGGGGGAACTCTTGGAGCAGTGGATCCAGGAATCAAGGCAGATGCCCAATGCCCCAGCACTAAGTACTCATTTTACTATGTGGATAATGATTGCCTAGCTTGTGTATACTATGGATAGGTAATGGCTAAATATCACTGTATTTCTCTGACAGCTCCAGATGAGCGGGCTGCAAACCAGCAAGCCCATGCTGCTAGGCTGCAAAGCTGCGTCATGAGGCAGGTTAGTACTAATCTTGCATGTACTGTTATAACAAATAAATATAACAGTTCTAGAAAGTGTTGTACCAGTATAAACATGTATTTTGTATGGGATGCACTGAATAAACTAGACAATATGGCAGGAAGACTGTCATATAGGTAGTGTGTAAATAAAGGTGTAATATTTTGTGAATAAAAGTATAACCCCAGGAGTGCTTGTGTACATTCTGCTGTCATATTTGTTGTAGTGTTTCATTCTATAAATAGTACTGTTGTATTAAGCAGTGCTACCCACACTGCTGAACGCAGATAAAATGTGTGGGAAGTTCAGTATAACAATGTTAGAAGTCCCAAGAGGACAGTCATATTGTACAACTGAGGGAGACTTAGACAGAAAACATTGGAATGCTTCACACCAATTCCCTGACAGCACAGTGTACTGTGATGTCAACTGTAATATTTTTACCACACACAGGGGTTTGAATCCCAGGAGTGGTAGTAAGATGTATGCATAATCATACCCTACAACTGTACAGAGTTTGTGAGAATGTTCCGATAGAGAGCTTTATGCATAATTAGACCCAACAACTGTACAGAATGTGCCAGAATGTTCAGATAGTACGCTGTAAACATAATCATAACCATCAACTGTACAGACTGCGGCAGAATGTTCAGGAAGTAAGCTGTATGCATAGTCATATCCCTCAACTGTTCTGGTCTGTCCAGCATGTCCAGATAAATGGCCAACATCCGCTGCCCAGTAACCTGTTCCCCTGACAAATCAGTGTGATGATCCAAAAAACGTAGGCAGCTTTTACTGACATATAACTGATAGTCAGACCTGTACCTATTCAGAGAATGTATATGAAAACAAACCTGTCATCATAGCATCTCACCCAAAGTGTATGACAGCTATTCCTCAAAATATGTCACAATAACACCTGCATCCTGTCAAACTGTGACCAGAGTGTGTGCAATAACAGATTGTTAGGTATGTGTATAACATCAACATGGAATCTGGGAGTATGTGTAGAATTTGTCAGGTAGTGTTAACAAAGGTTTTCTCCACAGCTATACCAGGTAAGAGGTGTAGACTGTAGGTACAACACAGTTCACTTATATACTTGTCTACAAGCATGGAATCTGGGAGTATGTGTAGAAATTGTCAGGTAGTGTTAACAATGATTTTCCCAACAGCTATACCAGGTAAGAGGTGTAGACTGTAGGTACAACACAATTAATTTATATACTTGTCTACAAGCATGGAATCTGGGAGTATGTGTAGAAATTGTCAGATAGGATTAACAATGATTTTTCTCAACAGCTATACCAGGTAAGAGGTGCAGACTGTAGGTATAACACAGTTCACTTATATACTTATCTACAAGCATGGAATCTGGGAGTATGTGTAGAAATCGTCAGGTAGTGTTAATGATTTCCTCAACAGCTATAACAGGTAAGAGGTGTAGACTATATGTAAGACACAGTCCACGTATATACTAATCTACAAACATACCATTGTACAAAGTAAGGACATTGGGTAGTGTAATAATACATGTAAGGG